>NC_056733.1:1630501608-1630736608 GCF_019279795.1 Protopterus annectens
CCCACCAACAACAGTGGTATTTTCTTACATTCAGCTTCCCTCTGGATCATCAATGTTCATTTAATATTGTCAGATATTTGTCTCCCCTCCACAAAGCCACACTGATCCATGTCTATCAATTTTGGCATCACCTGTGCCATTCTTTTAGTCATTATAGACATAAACACTTTGTAATCATGGTTTAGGATTGAAATGGGCCTCTATGAAGCCATATCTGATGGGTCTTTACCCTTTTTTGGGGGATTACAGCCACCACTGCTTTCTTGCAGGAAGTTGGTGCTTTTCCTCCTCTTAAAATACTATTAAAACCTTCAAAATCTTTATTAGTTATTTTCCTCCTAGCTTCCAAACTTCCACAGGAATATGTTTCCCTCCTAGCTTCCAAACTTCCACAGGAATGCCATCTATTCCTGGGGACTTTCCATTTCATTGGTTATACATCACCATTTTTATATCGTCTCCTCTTATCTTAACTATTAGTAATTGAGCCTCATCTACCTCTAACCTTGGAATATTTAATTCTTCCATAAACATTTCCATTTGTACCTTTTCTTAGTCTCCATATTTCTCTGCTTTACACACGCTTTCATAAAATTTCCAAAATGTTTCTAGTACTTCTACAGGATCTTTTGTTATCTTCTTTGTTATGGGCTCCCTAACCGTGGTGACAACCCTTTCTACTTTCTGTTGTCTGAGTCATTACTGTAAAAGTTTTTGTGCTCTGGCATTATTATAAAAAAAAAGTTGCTTAACAGCATTCTTTCTAAACTCATGCAAATTATTGAAATAATCCTTTATTTACTGCTTAGTGCTCTGCATTTGCTCCTCTTCTTGTTCTGTGAAATTCCCCCTATTCTGCAATATTTTAAATTTGTCATTCCCTCTAAATAAGTCCTGTTGCTCCTTAACAATATCTCTCTTTCTTTTATTTCCACCCTATTTTTTTAAATTCCACTTTAATTTTATCCCATTCCCTGCATATATTTTCAGAAGAAATTTCTATCTCTAACAACTCCAAAATCATTTCTATCACTGATTCCTTAAATTCCTCCCTTTTCAACAGGTAGGTGGGAAAGCACCAGTGTCTCATTTTTATTTCATTACCCTGTGTTATTTTACTTATTATTGTTGGGTGATATGAAATAGTTATTGGATGCATATAAAAACTCTCAATTAAATGCACATGTTGATGTGAAATGTAAGTTCTGTCTAGCCTAGCCCAGTTTTTTGTATCTTGGGGAATAATGTAAATTCACTCCAGGTTCCTACTACTGAATTCACATCTTCCATGCAAAATATTTTCATATTTATGTCAAAAATCTACCCTACTTTGTTATATTTTCCCTTCTGGTCCCCCAGACACATCTTCCATACTACAAATCAAATTCCAGTCCCCACCTATAAGTAATATTCCCTGCTGAAAACTGATTATTTCTCCTAGAATTGCCATAGGCTCCATTACAGCAGTTTTAGGTGGAGTATAAATACATGCCAGTGTAATCCTCCTCCCTTGCCAGGAGCCCCTTAGCACTATAAATCTACCATTATTATCTTTTTTATCCCCTTATATCACAATTAATATAAGTACTCATCTTTTCCTTTGTCCCATGTGTTCTGCTGAATAGTCATCCTGAAAACCTTTCTTTATCAAATTTACATGTTCTTTTCTTTCCAAATGTGTCTCCTGTAGCATAGCTAATTGCACTCTTCATTTTTAATATAGTTCACTACTCTTTCTTATTTTGAATATATCTGTAAGATCATTAATATTTAAAGATAATATCAAAAGACACAATATGTTAAAAATTTATTATTCCCACCTTTTATTTGTAACAGTTTTTTTGTTAGGTATCTAGTTCCAGCTTTTGTGTTACATGCATACACTAATGTTTGGCAGGCTGACCTTTTATACATTTGTTTCTTGTCATATCCATTTGATCCTATGTCACATTTTGCAAAACTTTTTGTTTTATTGAAAGCCCTCAAAAACACTCCCAGTACACCCCAATATTAACACAAAAAACTAGGTACATGCTCAAACATTGAAGTTTTGCCTTCCTAATAGGAACAATTGTCCCAAACTGACAGCCATACTCATAGACTTGGGTTAACCTAAACGGAAGGTTATCCATGCTAAGATGCATGGTACAACCTGTGCTTCTAAGTACTGTCTGGTTTTGTCTTATCTTGAATGCTTTCAGAAAACATTATCTCCTAGTCATTGAAAGAAAGCCATTAAAAGAAAGAAATATTACGTTTTATTGCTCTTTATCAGATTCTGTCCATTGAGACATGAGAACCAGATACAGGGTTGCTTCTACAAGTATTTATTTATTTGCTAAAGGAGAGCATTATTATATTAAATGTTCTTTTTTATTTGCTTTCTCTTAAAACTTGTTACTCGATAAAGCCAAGAACCTTAATCCAGTCATACCCTTATGCAAGAATGAGAAAAAGCAGATACTTTTTCTGGTATCATACTCTTTTGAACAGACTTTTCTTCTGTTTTTATATTACAGTGCCTACGTTTCTTAAAAACTGAACAAGGAGAAAGAGAAAAGAACAAAACAAAAGACACACACCTGTTTACTTTAGTATCCCAATTACACTTGAAAATAACTGAGAAAACTTGACTTCATAGTGTGCAGATATCATGCACTATACAAATATTACTGTTAAGAACAAAAGTTTGTTTTACTTACAGTTAATTCTTCTCTTCCTCTTCCCCTCTCCTAAGTATTTCTCCAAACATTAGTGACATGAAGTAGGGCATATGCTTTAGAATCCCCTACAAGTTTAACAAAGTCAAAAAATTCTAAAATATCCAGGTTTTCTTATTCTGCCATGTTTCATAAATATTAATGCTTTATAATTTCACATGTATTTGTCAATTTCTTAGCTGCTGGTTTTATTCCTGTTTATCTGCATCTCCCAAATCCAATCTCTGCTTCCTTTCCAATGTACTCTTGGTTCTTCTAATCAACTCTTGTGCTTTTTCCTGTCTCTCAAGCATTTTCTGTTGAAACACTAGAAAATGTTTCACTGGCACAGTCTCTCTGTGGTCTTTATTACCAGAAGAACAAGAAGCCAGATTTTATTTTGCTTTACAGCTAACTTTTTGTTGGACAAACTTTTGTATTTCCTCCTTAACATGTTATGCATCAAAAATGATTTTGTCCCTTCAGGAAAGAATATTCTGAAGATAGCTGGATACAGCAGTTTGAATCTCAAACCTGCTTTTTGACATTCTCTGATTAGTGGAATAAATTTACTCCTCTTCTGCCTAGTGGACAGTGAGTAATCATTTTCAACAAACACTCTACTGTCTCCCACGTTTGTCAGAATCAACTCCTTCTGCTGGTAAGATTGCCTCTTTACTATGAAAGGTCTAGGTTGCTTTCTCATGGCCAGGTTTGGAGCATACCTACGATGTCCCCTTTCAATTAACAACTCTTGCTGTGGAATACCAATCCAACTGCTTATTTGTGCTTTCATAAAATTAATGCAGTCTGCTCCTTCCAGCTACTCTAGTACAGAAGAAAATCTCAAGCTTCCACTGCATGCTCTGTCCTCTAGTTCTATTATTTTTTGAAACATCTCTTCTTGAGCAGTCTTATATTCAACCAGCCTTTTCTTCATTTCGACCTCCGATTTTTGTAGTTTTATCACCTCATCTGAATATCTGTTTAAAACTTCTTGTATTTTATCCAGCCTTTTGTTGTTTTAGTTGATGTACAACATCAGTGTTTTGTTTATTTTAATCAGCTTTGAGTACATATGAGTTACTTTTTCTTATAGGTTACTGGAAGCCATGCCTTGCACCAAAGCTGGAGCTTGCCCTGCTTTTTTGCTGAATAGCTACTTCAGAATTCTTCCTAGTCAGTGTTTTTTCTTCACCTTTCATGGTTGATTTTCCTTCAGGTTCTCTGAGTTTCATTTTTGCTGGCATCAAGGGAGTGCACTTACTAGCTAGTTACTGAAATTTACCCAAAAAACGAGTTCACTGGCTCTCTCTTCTGAGTTTCTTTTTTCATACTGGAAGAGCTGAAATTAAGCTATTTCTCAATGTGGAGTCATCTTGGAAGTCCCCACAAACTATTTTTAATAACTCCGGAGCAAAAATCTTTTAGCACAATGATTTGGGCAACAGAAACTAGAAAGCATTGTTGCCTAACTTTTGGAACCTATGAGAAGAACGATAATCAGAGATCCTACAGAGGTATTATATATATTTCAGAAATATGAAAATTTGCATGAATCAGAGGAATGTGGAACTGTTTATAGAAGCCTTAAATGTGCCAAGGTTAGAGGAAGATGAGGCTCAACAATTAATAGCTAAGGTAGGAAGAGGCGAGATAAAAAATGGTGATGTATGATTGATCAACAGGGAAGTCTCCAGGAACATACATTATTCCTGTAGACGCTGGGAAGAAGGTAATACAACTCTAGAAGGTTTTATTTAACAGTATTGTAAAAATTGGAGGAAACGCCAGCAAAAAAAACAAACAAAAAAAAAAAAACTGTGGTGGCTGTATTTCCTTAAGAGAGTACAGACCCTTCTGACCCACCTTCCTAGAGACCCATTTAAATTTTAAACCATGTTTGTAATTTTTTTTATCTCTATACCAGCTAAGAGAATGACAAAGGTGTTGGCAAAATGGATAGGTGTGGATCACTGTGATTTTGTAGAGGGAGGGCAGACATTTGATAACATTAATAGGACAGTGATGCTCCAGAGGGAAGCAGAATGTAATAATGTACTACTATTGTTGGTGGATCTTGATACACTGGAATCATTTAATAGAGTCAGCTGGGATTTTTTAAGTAGGACAATTTGAAGCATTTGTATGCTCTGTTAGAAAATAGGCTTAATTAGGAGGATATATAAAGCGTTAAAGGCAAGAATTAAAGTGGGAGGGATCTTCTTTGATAAGCTGTGTTTGAACAGAGGAACCAAGCCTGGGGTGTTCTCTTTCCCTTTTATGTGCTTTACATTTAAAATTATTGGCAAAGAAAATAAGGACTCTCAAATTCAAGGATTTAACTGGTACAGTAATCAAAAAATGTTAGCTTTATTTGCAGATGATATTATTTTATGCAAGGAAACTTTGGTGTTGTGAAATATTTTGAGATAGTTTCAAATCTTTTGGGAATATAAAACTTTTGAAGACTGAGGAAAGGCTGTAACAATAAACTTTGTACCCATAAATGAACTGGTTCAGAAATACCTGTATTTATGGAGACACAAGATGAATTATTTAGGTATATGGATTAAAACAGCTTCTATTATGGCAGCTAAGGATACATAGGAAGAGACTAAACAAAAGATAATACAAAACTGAGAATGCAGAGCTCTTGTTTATGGATATGGATAGTAAAATAGAAAGTAAATGTTTAGTCCCTTTAGTTTTATATGCAGGTCAGACTTATTCTTATTACCCAGAGGAGAAGTTGTGGGCAATAATTAGTAAATAGTTGAAGGAATTTATTTGGGAGGGTAAGAGGTCAAGAGTTAAGCAAGATAACTTGATCCTTCCCTATATAACAAGATGGTTTAGGATTACCTGATTTAATAGATGCATTAGAGCTATGCAGTTAAGGCTCACATACATATTGCAGGCAGAAGGTTCTAAATCAAAGTGGAAATTAATTTTGATAAAATGGGGGGAGCTTGAGAAATAAGGAGAGTAACATTTTGGAATCAAATGCTTAAAGAGAACAACCATCACCATACAGAATATTATATTTGTAAAGTTGCAGAGAGTATTCTAAGAACTAAGCCAACACAACAATGGAGAAAAGAAGTTGTGCCAATTGGGATGGCTACAAGTACGCGTATCGGAAAGAGGCAAGATGGGCTGGAATTTACTGGAGAAAATTAGCAAATGAATCAAGGTATTGGGAACAAATAACTATGATAATAGAGTGGGAAGAGGCCATGCTGAAGTTTGAATGGTAGGTTAAAGACTTCCTTCCCCTTCCAGGGATTGATATCAGACTACAGGCAAAAAGAAAGATAGGGGGATACTAAATGAAAGACCATCTCTGGTAGAATTTTTAATTGAGTTTAGAACATAACAGCTATTTAGAAAGGGTAATTAATAGGTCATATAAAATATTGCTTGAAAACAATAAGAATCAGTCAGAGGTTAAAAAGATTGAGAAGAGACAGGCAATTTACAAAGGAATAATTGAAGGACATCTGTATGGTTTCCAAGTATCTGGAAAAGTCCAGAAGGTTTAGGATTTTTGATTGGAAGTGTTTGTATAGGTATTTATTTACCCCATGCAGACCTCATAGATTTTTTCCTCAAGTTGATAGCAAATAAGTAACTAGGAATGTGTTTTTTGGGAATGTAACCAGTTGGCAGATTTTAAAAGTTCTGTACAGAGCACTCTGTCAGAAATGTTGAGGGAAGCTACCTGTAACTAAAGAAATTGTTGTTTTGATCTGGGACACAGGATCTGAATTGCCTATACATAAAAATGCATCATTAAGTTTAATGCTGTTGGCAGCAATTACTAGAAAATAGAAATCAAAATCTAAACCAACTGTAGTTGAAGAACCGAATATTGTGAAGGATATAAAATAATTGATTTCTTTAGAAAAGGAAGGAGCAAATTACATAGAAATAACTGGAATTTGTGTGAATAATACAGTTAGAATAATGTTTAGGAGGAGGAGTGAGGTTTAAGGGAAGGCAGGAATTTAAGTAATTGACGTAATGTTTTAGTTAATTGATAGACAACACGTATAATGCATGAATATGAAAATGTTAATTTGGTTTTCTTTCTTTTCTATTAGTGTATGTGTGATTCTAACTTGAGTGATAATTTAATAAAGATGTTTAAAAGCAAGAATAGCTGTGATGTGATGACTGCTGTATTCAATGTGGCCACTGTGAGTTCTGTAATTAGGCAGCACAACTGAATGAAAATCTGATCATTACTGGAATAAATTAAATAGGAACTATTACGTGCTTCCCTGATGGTTCAGAAAAGAGAGACAGTCATAGAATCACATACAAGCATGGCCAACATTCAACTCAGGCAGCCTTCCTCCTAGTAAGGAAAGGGCATTGTGGTAAAATCAACAATTGCAAGATTATCCCCAGTGAAATAGTCCATAGCATAAACCACTGGTTGCAACAGTCTGCTGCAATCAGCAGTCAGCAAAGGCTCTAAGGTCAACAGAGACCAGGCTGAAGATCTGGAAATTGACTGGAGAGAAAGCACGAGACTTCATGGAATTATTGATGCCTCTAGCACCTCAGGAGGAAGAGGAAATAGGCAGAGGTGAAGAAGAAAAATGGCAGTGCCTCAAAACAGCATGTGTGAGGACTACAGAACAGATATGTGACTGAGCAAGGTAAGGAAATAAGATACATATGGAAAGCTGGCGATGGAATGCAGAAGCCCAGAAAGTAATCAAAAGTAAGAAAGAAGGAGTGCAGGACAAAGTGTGAGATAGAAAAGACAGGCAGCATCAGAGGCATTCTAACAGCTTCTGGAAAGTGACTTATTAGATGGCACCAAGAAACTCTATCAGATTGCAAGGCAAAGAAAGAAAGACAGATAAAGAAGATAGTCAGACACCCTTCATAAGGGATGCCAGCAACAACCTACTTACCAATCCACAGAATAGCAGAAGTAGATGGAAAGAATACTTCCAGCAGCTTCTGAATGAAGAAAACCACATAGAAGCTGTACTGCCCCAGACACAGCCTATGATGATGCATGTATGATAGTGAAGAAAGGTCTAGCAATCTACTTCTGTTCCCTACTTGCATAGTAATTTCTGTGGTTGGCACCTGCTGTTCATGAGAGCACTATAGGAGTCTGATGCAATTTAACAGGATTGTTTTTTTTTTTTTGTCATCGCTGATTAACCCCTGACTAGAAGAATTCACTACTGAAACTTTAACCATTACACGCACTTTCCATGCCATCTCGATTCTAACCTTTTAGCCGAACTTGGGTAGCACCTGTTTTTTCCAGATAGTCCAAAAATCACTACTTCAGAATCTGGTTTTCTGTTTAGCAGCACAAACTAAATGCTGGAGTTTATAAAAGCATTACCTCAGGCTAATTTTTTTTTTCAAAGGCATTTGTTAACACAATGTAATTAGGTATAACAGAGTATAAAGCATAAGACAAAGAAAGACATAATTTAGAAGGGCTGTCAAAGGTTAAAGTATTGCGGAATAAGGGTATCTCAAAGAACAAGAAGAGGAGCAATTGCCGAGTGCTTAACGAGTTCTATTTGGATAATATGCATGAGTTTAGAAAAGTTGCTGTTAAGCAACTATTTTTTAATAACAACTCTAGAGCACAAAAACTTTTAGCACAACAGCTGTAGTAGAAAGGATTGTTGCCAAACTTAGGCAGCCTATGACAAGAAAAATAACCAGAGATCTTGTAGAGGTACCAAAGATAGTTCTGAAATGTTAAGATAATTTGAATAAAGAAGAGAAATGTGGAAATCAAGAAAGAGCACATAGGAAAACGTTTATGGAATATTTAATTATGCCAAGGTTAGAGGTAGATAAGACTCAATAATTATTTAACATTTGTTAACTGGGAAAGTCTGACTTGGAACAAAGCCAATTTTCAGTGGAGGCCCAGGGAGAAACACTCCAGACTCATGTATTTGTAACGTGGGAGGAAACCCACAGGAACAACATGCAGACTCCGCACAGAAGGCATTCCAGCCAAGAATCAAACCAGAGAACCTCTTGCTGTGAGGCGACAATGCTACCACTGCATCACTGCACCATTCAAATTAATTAATAGTTTTGATAGGTATAAGATAAAAATATTGACGTATAATCAGTCTGCAGGAATGTCTCCAGGAACAGATGGTATTCCAGTGGAGGTTTGGAAAGTTAAGTTAACATGAGAATGGAGAAAGGAGATTTTGCCAATAAGGATCACTGTAAGGGGTACAGAAAATAGGCAAGAGGGGCCTGCACTTTACTGGAGAAAACTGGCAAAGGAGCAAAGGTATTGAGAGCAAATAATTAGAAAGGGAAAGGTAATAGAGTAGGATGATATGTATTCCCCACTCAGGTATAGTTGACAAATTTACAGAACTGGGCATAAACCCTATATAACTCACTGGATTGCCAGCTGGCTCACAGACAGGACCTAGGATTGGTGAGACCACCTCCACTAATAGACTGGTCACTAGTGGGATACTGCAGGGCTCCATGCTGAGACTACTCCTATTTGGCATCTACTTCTTGCAGGTAAAGTTTAATGTCAAGGACTTTTGGCTGACCCAGTTCATAGATGACTGCAAATTGGGATAGATTCCCCCATGACACAAACATCTTGCTAGAGGGTCAAACACAGACAAAAGACTGATGCTAAAGTCACAGATTAATACTTCATGCCAATAAATGTATTATAGTGCCTTTTGGGAAAATGGCCACCCAGGCTAATTACTCCATCGATAAGAGACCCCTAGTCGAGTTGGAGGTTGCAATAATGGTTAAGGAATTTGCCCCAAAAAGAAAAGATGAACATTTGATTCTCACTAAGGGAAACTGGCTATGCTTAAAATGATCCACAAGGACAGCTAGCCTAGTACTAAACTATGAAGAAGTGCTCCAGCAGTCAGGGATCTGGGAATACATGTAGGCAATATTCTGGCCTTTGACCAACATGTGGCCAAAGTAGTCTAAAAATTATTTTATGTTGCCCAACTTATAAGTAAGGGCATAGCATCCACGTCCAAAGAAGTCATAGTAACACTTTATTTGACTTTTACCCGATGCATCATTGAGTATAATGCCCCCTTTGTCATGTAGCTGACAAGACATATGCAACAGTTGGAACACCCGCAAAGGCTCCTTACCAGGAGAATCCATGGTATAAACACATTGTTCTGTATGATTGCCTTAAAGCTCTGTCTCTATACTTGGTCTCCTACAGGTTACTGAGAGGCGATCTATGCCTGGTATACCAGGCATCCTTGGATCCATTACTGATGGAGCTTTTGCACATCCACAAAACAAACAGCATCAGAACTACTAGATCCAAGGATTTAAATGTTGCTTGTGACATAAATAGGACATGTTGGTGAGACAGATATATGTCTCATAGGCTCCCCATGGTCTGGAAGAGGCTTCCCATTCATCCGTTACCCTTTTTAAGTGTAACTTTGACCAATGGATAGTAACCTGGAAATTCACCCTGAGTCTGGCTCCCATGTCTCGAGACTGTATCTGCACTTGCAAGCACACCTCTCAAAGCATGTTTCAAAACCTGAGTCAAATTATAAACGTTCCACATACGACTTTTGTTTCCCTAAGTGCTCCTTCTCATGGTAGAAGCAGGGGTCATAAAATAAGTGCCTGTGATACACAAAGGCAAAATATTTTACTTCAGAATCTTTCTGATGCCAAAAAAAGAACTAATCCTAGAGACCTGTCCAAGATTTGTTCATTCTAAACATCTTTGTAAAAGTTCCAAAATTCAAAATGCTCACCTTACAGTTAGTCCTAGCATTACTTCCAGACCACTGTTTCATGGTGACTGTAGATCTAAAGGATGCTTATCATCATACTTCTATTGCTCAAAATCTCAGGAATTTTTTGACATTTACTGTGTCTGGCTTACATTATCAGCTTTCTGCATTACTCTTTGGGTTATCTACTGATGCACCTCAAGTATTTACAAAATGTCTGGCCCCACTGATTGTGTGTTGCAGAATCCTAGGCATCCATACTTTTCCTTATTTTGATAACTTGCTGATTGTGCAGATTCTGTATCCAGGTGCTCGGTGTCTTTAGACAAAGTCACACCCCTTCTTTCCACCTTAGCTTTAAAATGAACCTTCAAAATCCTCACTCACACCATCTCAACAAATTGTTTTCCTGAGGTGTTTGATAGACATAATAAAAAGGATGGCTTTCCTGACAGAAGAAAGATCTGACTTATCAGGACATTGTCTTGGGTTTCTCTCTTCTAGAAATGGCCTCAGCTAGAGAGTTCCTCAAAATTCTAAGCCTCATGGCATCAGTGATCCTCTTGATACTACTACCCAGACTACACATGAGAAAAATTCAGTGGTACTTGAGGAATTGTTGGACACAGTACCTTCATCCCTTGTATTGTGAAACAGGATCTGCAGTGAGATCAACTGTCTCTGAGGGTCACTCGCTCCAGGGATCTTAACCTAGCCTCTGTCATGAACAGGTTATGATGGAGAGATAAATACAGCTTACAGAGACTGCCACTTCTCTGGAACAAGCTTGCAATTCACATGAAACAGAGCACCACCACCACCCATCTATTGATCTAGATTGCGTTTGAAGATGGTCATGGAGGTGCTCTGTTTCATGTGAATTGCAAGCTTGTTCCAGGGACTGCCACTTCTCTGGAACAAGTTTGCAATTCACATGAAACAGAGCACCACCATTACCATCTTCAAACACAATCTAAATCAATAGATGGGTGACCACAAACTCACTCTTGGGGTGGTGCCCATGTCCCTCCTGGACAGAGGAAGTCAGTATTAACTGCCATAGACCCTTACCTCTGTGAGCTTCACTCGCCTAACCACCGACAACTGGGGTAACTCGGGTTAAATATGGTTAGGCTTGTAAGGGATCTAGGGCCGTTAGCCCAGTAACCTTCTAAGAACCTATGAGCCTATGAATCCAAGATGTCCTTTCTGTCTTTAGACCCTGGTCCATTCTGTTCAGATGGACTCTTCAGAGTTTGCATGAGGAACAGAGTCCATGGGAGTTGAAGTGTAAAGCTTGTGGGGTCCTCCAGACACATCAAAGCACATATACATAAAAAAGATGTTGGTAGTAATTCATGCCTTAAAGGTTATTTTAAACACCTTTATTGAATTATCATTTGTGACATAGGCAAACTTACATTTATATAAAGGTAATCAAACCATATTAACGACGTCACATTTACAAACATTATACATCACATATATTGTTATATATCATAGAATCTAAGCAACATTACATACATTATTCAATTCCTACCATCTCTTTTTTTCCCAACCACCTTTACTGAATTACCACTTGTGACATACGCAAATTCACATTCATATAAAAGTAATCAAACTATATTAACATAACAAGCATTAGACTTCACATATATTGCTGTATATCATATAACCTAAGCAATATTACAAAAATTATTCAGTTCTTGTTTTTTTTTTAAAGAAGAAACATCTTCATTACACCATCACTTATTACATAGGCAGTCATACATTTATATAAATGAAAACAAACCACACCGACACAATCCTAGTTGCAAGCATTTTACATCACAATCCAAACTGACACACTCCCAGTTAATTCCTACCATCTCTTAAACCTCATTCCCCTTCAAAAAAATTTTTCTGCATGGATTTTTTCCCAATTTCCATTTTACTATGTAATTTATTCCTACCCTTTTCTAAAGATCTCACTTCCTGTTCTTTTATCTCTTTTACAATATTCACCACATCAAGTATAGTTGGTTTAGATTTTGATTTCCATTTTCTAGTAATTGTTTTTTTGGCAGCCGCCAGAATTAAACTTAACAAGGCCTTACTATGTCTTGGCAATTCAGACCCTATACCCATGCTAAAAAAATAATTTCCTTAGTTACACTCATTTGCTCACTCAGTATTCCTGACTGAATAGTATGTAAGGATTTTTTAAAGTCTACCAACTTATTACACTCCCAAAACATATGTTCCCAGTTACCTCTTTCCTCCCCATCACACCTCCATTTGTCATCTACTTGAGAAACAATCTTTGGAGTCTGATTGGGGTAGAAAACTAACTGTGGAAATACTTCCAGGCAAAAATCCTAACTCTTCTAGATATTGTTGCATATTTGGGAGCCATACACATGTTCTCCCATTGTTTCTTTGTGAATTGCATATCTAATCTCTCTTCCCAATATTTTTTTACATCTTTTGACTGATTCCTATAGTTGTTGTGCAATATTTTATATGCCCTACTAATTATCATTTTTAACAGCAGCTTCTTTTCAATATTCAACTAAGAACTTAACCAGTACATTTCTTTCATTTAGAATTCCTTTATCCCTTTCTTTTTGTCACTACTCTGGTATCAGTTCCTGATAGGGAAGGCAATCACTAGCCTGCAATCCAAATGTTTTAGTGGCCTCTTCCCATTCTATTAAAGGAGAACTGCACCCACAGACTCAAAAACATGTTTATTACATCATGGTTTGGTGTTTCCTATATTTTAACACCACTCTGGGAATATTTACAGGTGTTTAAGTATTTTATACGTAATTTCTGAATCTGACCACATGGGGTCTGGTATCTTGAAGTAATTCTGATTGTTTAGTCTGCCTCTAGGTATCCCACAATGCAGTGCTTGTCTGTAAAAAAATACATCACACAGGCCTCTTTCTTCCCAAATCTCCTGTCATTGCATTGATTTTACATGCATACACTGCTGTCTTTCAGTTAGTTAGTTTTAAGCAACATTTCATGCCATTCATTGACTACTTAAAAAAACAAACAGTGCAAATGCCACAGAACAGACTTTCAAAGTGCTTTTTACTGCTGCTTCTTTTTAGAATGGCTAAACTGGAGTCTTTTGTGAAGTCTGTATTGTACTACTTTGACACATCTTCCATTCCCCTTCACACCTTATTTCCTTTGCTGTACTATTGGGAGAAGACCTTCTTATTCAACAGTACATTCTTTCCACACATGCTTCTATACAGATGTTTTGTGGATGACATACTGCTGTTTTGGAGGAGCAGTATGGATATGCTAAAGGCATTTATAGGAAATCTGGAGACAACTACAGATTTTTTAAGATTTACTTTGGAATCATCCTATACAAAGATTGATTTTCTAGATATAACTATAATTAAAGATCCACAGGGTCATTTATCCACTTCTTTCTATAGGAAGCCATGTTGGAAGAATGCATTGTTGCATTTCAATAGTATGCACCCTCGTTTTGTATTCTCCAATATTGTTAAAAGTCAGTGCATAAGAATTACCAAGATTTGCAAAAATGATCTAGATATGCATGAACAACTGGATTTTATGGAGAAATTGTTCCTAGAAACAGGATATAATAGCATCATGGTAGACAAAATTAAGGGATCCATTTTAGGTACATCGAATAGTGATGTAACCAGGATAGGTATGAATTTTGTTGGTTCTAAAAGAATTCTTGATGGTAATAGAATTGCATTTACAACAAGATATACCAATGATAACAAAAGAATATTTGATATTATTAAGAAGAATTGGCATGTATTAACTGTAGACCCCAATACATTAAATATTGTAGGGAAATCACCTATGTTTAGATATAGAAATAGTAAGAATTTAAAGAGGCTACTATGTACAGAACATACTTATATGGAACAGGCTATGACCATTGGAAAACGGATGCGGTCAGGTACCTTTCCATGCAATAAATGTAGGATGTGTAACTATATTACAGATGAGCAATATTTTGCCCATCCTGTATTACATTATATGTTTATACCTAAGCTCTATGCAACTTGTGAAGATATTAATTTGATCTATTTAGTGACCTGTATGTAATGCACATCCTTTTATGTAGGAATGACATCAAGGAAACTAAAAGACAGGATATATAATCATGTATATGATATCAGGAAGATGAATCAGCAGAATGCACTAGCTAAACATATTGCAACTCATACGGACCATTGTTTTAAATTTAGGATTTTACAGCTAGTTACTAATAATAGGAGTGGTGGAGACAAAATGAATTATTTAGAGTCAGTAGAGTTATGCTGGATTTTTAAATTACGAGCACATATGGATCCTGGTCTTAACCAGTATCAATCCCATACTTGCTGCTCGTAGGTAGCCAGTTAGTTAATAAAATAAAAAGTTAGTGATACTTACAAGATTATTATCATATATATAAAATGAATATTTATTATGAAATTTACATTATATGAATTATTTATTTATGGGATATATTCTCAACAGTTATATATATTTAGATATTTTGATATTGAATAGATGATATTACAATAATTATATAAATAAATTATTTGAGAATAGTATAGACTATTTGCATTTATATTGCATTAGGAAGTATTAATGAAAAGAAAGATTATGTGTTATTTATTTATTTATTTTCTAATATTTATCATTTATTGATTGTTTCATGCATGTATATATTTCTTCATATGTTTATTTTTATATTTTATATTTTATACATTCTATACATGCTTAAAGATCTTGCTTATAATTGTATGAACATGGTACTTGATGTATTTTTAGAACAACTATGCTGGTTCTAGTACAGTGAATTTAATACATACTGAAATGGTATAGAGAGAAATATATAATGTACTATAATGGGTTAATCTTGTTTAATTGATTAATTAACTAACTAGCTAAATGTTTTAATTGGAATAGGTGGAGTATATATACTATTTGAATTTTAGCAGCTTGATGAAATCTGAAGAAGTGTGCCCTGGCAGCACTTGAAAGCGCTTATTTTATGAACTTGGAATAAATTTTGTTTATGTTATATTTTGTGGTGGTCCTTTCCTGCATTTTTCTCATATTTGGTTTCTTGTTTCTGGAGTCGGACCTTTGGAAGGCAGCGGAACCTTTATCTATAATTCGCTGTCAAAGTACTAAGGGTAATTTGAGCTGTTATCTGATGTGATTGATAGCTCACAGCAGGAGACTTGACTCATGTACTGTTTCCTTATTCTAGTCTTTACTTTCTGTATGGGTAGGGGAAGGACTAGGGAGCTGTGTCATCACAACATGGGTGGATTTTTAGGACGGTAGTGGTGATGCCAGTTTGGCGACAGAAATGGCCAGAAAAGTACCTGTATTCAGTGGCCTTGGTCCTTTCAGGGCCAGCCTTTGGTCAGCTGGTACCCTAGGCAAAAGGGCTCCACAGTGCCCCCCACACCACCTGGTTCCCCCATCCTGATCTATCTCCACCATCCAGATTACTGGAAAAGCACCCCTGCTAGAGTGGAGCTCTAGGTGGCCACCTAGTTGGCATATGCCTAAGGGCGGCTATGCCTTGATGATATCAGTGAATTGGAGATTGAAGAAAGCTTTTCCAGGGCGAGACAAAAGTTTTTTGAAAGTGAAACCACCACAGTACAGTAAGGTACTGTTCTAGTGGAGAGAAGCAGTCAATGTAAAATATTTTAAATGCTATATTGTTGTTTATTCACAGCAGGGATAGTAAATAGGGAGAAAAAAGACAGAGAGATTGAACATTTAATAATAGAATCCCATTGTTGTCCTTTAACTTTCCTTTTCTAATTATTTGTTTTCAGTACCTTGGTTCTTTTGCCATCTTCCTCCAGTAAATTCTAGCCCCTCCTGTCTGTTCTCTGTACCCCTATTTGCAGTCATCACTATCAGCAGAATCTACGTTCTCCAGTCCTGTGTTGACTTAGTTCTTAGTTTACTTTCTGCTACTTTATGAATATAATATACTGCATAAGTTTTGTTATTTCCCTTAAGGCTCTGTGTAGAAAATCCTATTATTTCTGCATTTCTTGAATTACTCCCCTACATCATCATTATCCCTTTCCACTTTGAATTATAACTTTATGCTTATATGTATAAGAGCCTTAACTGTGTAGTTGTAAAATATCCTTTCAAACCAGGTAATCCTTAACCTCCTTGTTCTGTTGGGAGGATCAACTTACTCCTCTTGACTTTTCCCCTGTTCCCCAATCAAATAAAATCCTTCAGCTCTTTATTAACTAGTAGCCACAACTTCTCCTCTCATTGATAAAAATGCCCCCGACCTGTTTATAAAACTAAAATGACTAAAAATATTTTTCTGCATGTATTTTGCTATTCATATCCATGGACAATTACTTCCATTTTTTGTTTTTGTATTATTTTTTATTTAGTCTCTTCCCATATATTCTTAGCTGCCATAGCCAAATCTGTTTTAATCCATACTCCTAAATACTTCATTTTATCATGTCCCCATAAATATAAGTATTGGTGGACCAGTTCATGTGTGGATACTTAGTTTATAGCTATAGCTTTTATTTTATATTTTTATATCTAGTTTTATATCCAGAAAAAAAAACAGGACTGTCACAGAATATTCCACAACACTGAGATGACTTTTTCTGGTTCCATAATAAATAATATCTGGAAATACAGCCAACCTTTCTTGAACACCATACCAGTTATATCCTTGAATTTCTGAGTCCCTTATTTCCTTTTCCAGTTGTTCTAAATATAATGCAAATAACAAAGGGGAAAGAGGTTACCCCTGCATAGGTTCCTCTGTTCAGATACAACTTAGACAAGAACCCTACCACTTTGATTTTTGCCTCTAATCCCACATATATCTTTCTAACTAACCTTAATATTGTATCAGAAAATGCAAATGCTTCCATTTTCCTGCTCATAAAATCCCATCTTACTCTGTCAATTTTTTCTCAGCATCAAGACCCACCAATAACAGTGGTATTTTCCTACATTCTGCTTCTCTCTGGATCATTACTGTTCTATTGATGTTGCCAAATGTTTGCCTCCCCTCTACCAAATGTCACTGGTCCATGTCTTTCAATTTTGGCATCATGTTTGCCATTTTTTTAATCATCATAGATATAAATACTTTATAAGCATGGTTTAAAATTGAAATGGGCCTGTATGAAGCTGGATCAGATGGTTCTTTACTGCCTTTAAGTATTGCAGTCATCACAGCTTTTTTCCCCAGGATGTTGGTGCGTCTTGTCCTTTTAAAATACTGTTAAACAAAACCTTCAAGATCTTTAGCACCTTCTTTCTTCCTAGCTTCCAAACTTCCACCAGAATAGCATCTGTTCCTGATGACTTTCCTGAAGACTGTTTATACATCACCATTTTATCTCATATCCTCCTATCTTAACTGTTAGTTGTTGAGGCTCATCTACTTCTAACCTTGGCATATTTAAGTCTTTCATAAATATTTCCATTTTTGCTTTTTCTTGATTCCCCCACTTCTCTGCTTTATACAAATGTTCATAAAATTTCCAAAATATCTCTAATACCTCTACAGAAGCTCTGGTTAGTTTTCTTGTTATATGTTCCCTAAGTTTGCCAACAACTTTTTCTACTTTCTGTCACCTAAGTTGTGCCAAAAGTTTTTGTACTCTAGTATCATTACAAAAAAATCAGTTGCTTGACAGCAGTCTTTGAAAACTCATGCATATTATCCAGGTACTCCCTTATTTTCTACTTAGCATTCTGCAATTTTACCTCTTCTTGTTCTGTGAGATTCCTCTTATTTTGTAATACTTTATCCTTTGTCAGCCCTCTAAATAATTCTTATTAATTCTTAACCAAACCAGATCTTTTTTTCTTTAATTTCTATCCTGTTTTTGAACTCCACTTTTGTTTTATCCCATTCACTAGCTCTAACATCTGGAGTAACTTTTTATCTTCCCTAATAACTCCTGGATAATTTCTACTACCACTACTACTACTACCTTAGCATTGTTACCTCACAGCAAGAGGTTCCCTGGTTCAATTCTCAGTGGTGTGCCTTCTGTGCAGATTCTGCATGTCCACCCTGTGTTCTTGTGTATTTCCTCTGGGTGCTCCAGTTTCCCTCCACATTCCAGAGACATGCAGTAGGTGGATTGAGCACTCTGAATTGGCCATAGATGTGAGTGTGTGGTGTGGAAGAATTGCTGTGGCAGGGCTAGCCACCCAGTGGTCCAAACCTTGGTCTAGATGATTGTCACTGGTGAAGTGACATCCCGATCCAGTGTGCAAAAAATGAGAATCAGTGGTTGTGGATGGACAGATAGCATTTCAGCTACCCATTCCTTAAATTCCTCTCTTTAAAAATTAAGTGGGGAAGTACTTGTATCTCATCTTTACTTCATTACTCTGTATTTTTATCTTAGTAATTACTGGTGCATGATCTGAAACAGTGATTGGTTGTGTAAAAAAGTTCTCAGTTAAATGGACATGTTCCTGCAAAACATACATTCTGTCAAACTAGCACATTGATTGCACCTTGGGGAATAGTATGTAAATTATCTCAGATTTCCTAATCCTGAATTCACATCTTTTATGCCAAATGTTTTCATAAATTTCTCCAAAAATCAACATTCTTTTGTTATATTTCCCTTCTAGCCCACCAGATACATTCTCATTGTTGCAAATCAAATTCCACTCACCACCTATACGTAATATTCCCTGCTAAAAGCTGATTATTTCTACCAAATTTTTTAAAGCTCCAAAATAGTAGTTTTAGATGGAATATAAATACATGCCAGCATAATCCTTATCCCTTGCTAGTAGCCCCTTACTACTAGAAATGTACCATTATTATCTTTTTCCACTCTTCTATCCCTACTGGAGCTTCTCTAGCAATTAATGTAAATGCTCTGCTTTTCCTTTGCCCCTGATATTCTGCAGAACATCCATCCTGAAATCCTTTCTTTATCAAATTCACATGATCAGTTCTTTTAAAATGTGTCTCCTGTGGCATTGCTATTTGCACTCTGCATTTCTTAATATAATTAAGTATTCTTTCCGTTTTGTCTATACCAGTAAGACCATTCACACTCCAAGATAATATGGAAAGTGCTGCCATTGTGGTAAGAAGTGTAATTATTCCCACCTATTATATATGGTAACTTTTTTAAATGTCTGTTTCCAGCTTTTGTGATACATACACTCATTAATGTTTGGAAGGTTAATACTTTATACATTTTTCTTATCATCAGCATTGGAACATATGTCACATTTTACAAGACTTTTTGTTTGAGGGATTTTACTAAAACCAAACCAAACACATCCCCAGAACACCTCCATAACCTGTTAACTTAATATAAACACACATAACTATGTACATCTTCAAATAATGAAGTTTAACACCCCAGTAGGAACAGCTGTGCCAAACAGCCACAAACACAGACCTAATTAACTTGAAATTAAGGTTATCCATGTTAAGTTTCATGTTAATGCCTGTGCTTCTACTTACATTAATTATTTTTTATCTTTATTTGTCCCAGATGTGAAAACTATGGCATATTTTTAGAAATCATTAACTTTTGACCTTGAAGAAACATCTGTCTTTTATTTTCCTATTATCAGATTGCCTCCATGGAAAAGTAAGAGAAAAAAAGAAAAACATAGTCCTCTGTTGTAGTTTAAAATACAAGTGGAAACATTTATTGCTAAAGGAAAACTTTTCATTATATTCAGTGCTCTCATATTTACTTGTTTTCACTAAAACTTTGTTATTAGATTAAGCCAAGGGCTTAATCCAGATATTCATCTATGCATAAGTAAGAGAGAACATATCAGCTCTACATATATTATGATCAGTTTACTTTTACAACCCATTCTCCACCTAAATGACCCAAGATTACAGTCTATTAAACATGCTTTTGTCTAGTTTTTCATCTCTTTTTGCACTGCCTATATTTATTACTACAAAAAAAAAAAAATAGAAAGAGAGAAAGAAAAGAGGAAGAAAAAAGGGCATCTGTTTACTTTATCACATATTAGAACAACTAAAATAATTTGCTATAAAATAGACAATGTATATTGCAAAAAGTTTCATAGAAATACTGTTTAGTAAAGAAACTGTTTTAATTACAGTTACCTTTTGCCACCTTCTTCCCCTCCCTTAGACTCCTTTTAAACACTACTGATATGAAGTAAGGCAAATGCTTTTCAATTCCTCACATGCTTAACAAATTCAACAATAGTCCACTCTTTCCACTTATTTTTATACAGCCATATTTCATAAATAAAATTGATGCTTTGCAGTTTCACATTTATTCACAAATGTCCATGTTGCTAGTCTTCCTGTTCATCTCCTTCTCCCAGCATCAGATTCCAGTTTAATTTCATGGTTGTCCCAATTCTTCTGCTCAACTACTGTGCTTTTCTTTGTCTCTCAAGCATCTTCCATTCGAACAATGGAAAAGGTTTCACTGGCAAAGTCTCTCCATGCACTTCATTATCAGAAGAATGAGAAGCAGATTCCCCTTCTGCTTGAGGGATTATTTTTGTTGGACAAACTTTTGCATTTCCTTCTTACTCTGCATAAAAATACTGATCATCCAGGAAAAAAAATATGCTGAAGACAGCTGGACACAGCAGCTTGTATCTCATACTTGCCTCTCAACATTCCATAATTACTAAAATAAATGTGTTTTTCTTCTGCCTGGTATACAGTGAATAATCATTTTCCACTCTACTGTCTTCAACTTTTAATAATTTTGCCTTTTTGCCACATATTTGGCAGGGTCAACTGTTTCTGCTGACGTTTGCCTCTTTATTAATAAAGATCTTGGCTGCTTTCTCATGGCCATATTTGGAGCATACACACAGTGCTCACTTTCAATTAACAGTTCCTGCTGTGGAATACCATGCCAGCTGCTTATTTATGCCTTCATAACATTAATAGAGTCTATTCCTTCTAGTTTCTCTTGCATGGCAGAAAATCTCAGATTTTTCCTAAGTGCTCTAGCCTCTAATTCTATCATTTTTTGAAACATTTCTTCTTGAGCCGTGTCATTCTCAGCCAATCTTTTCTTTATTTCAACCTCTGATTCTTGTAATTTTGTCAGCTCATCTGAATATTTATTTAAAGATTTTTCCATTTTTCCTGCTTTTTTTACTTGAGCTGATATACTCCTTCAGTGTTTTGTTTATGTTAATCACCTCCAAGTACATTTGACTTATTTTTCCTCTAGATTACTGAAAGCCATGTCTTGCACTAAAGCTGGAGCTTCAGCTTCTTTTTGCTGAACAGTTGCAGGATTCTTCCCAATCAATTTTTTCTCCTCATGTTTTCTAGCTGATTTTCTTTCAGTCTCTCTCAAGTTCCTCTTTGCAAGCATCCTGGCAGTGTACTTACTTACCAGTAACTGTATTTTACTCAAGCTGATGATATCACTGGCCAATCTTCTCAGTTTCTGTTTTCATACTATGATAGCTAAAGTTAAGCTGTTGATCAGTGTGCAGCTATCTTGGAAATGCCATGCTTTAAAAGTTCTTCATCACTAATGGAATCCTAGACCTCTTCTAGTGGTTACAGACAACACTGTGATGTGATATTTGAACACTCAAGGGTGTATAAAGTGATACCTTCTTTGTCAGTTGGCAGTGATGACCTATGGACGATCAAGTATGAGAAGTGGTAGCAGAGTTAGATGTGATTCATCTGCTTCCTCCAGTGAGCTGAGTGCAAAGAAGAATGTTTCCTTTGAAAATATTCCGGTGGTAAATTTAGAAGGTGAACAGACAGTGTCTGCATCCAGTAATGGTTGATCCTTTCAACAGAATAATTGTGGAAAGGGAGGGAATGGAAGGAACTGTTACAAGTGAACGAACTGTTTTGGACTTGTTGTTATTGGACTCTAATAATTGTGAGTATGTTGATCAAAATAACCAAAATGACCTATGTGTAGTGAATTTATCTGACTTGGAGCTTATGATTGAAATGAAGTTGGTGCTAAGTAAGGGAAGTAAGTTTTTTCCCATGTATAATCCTTCATTGGCCGACTTATTAATAGATGTAAAACGATTTTGTAGGAAGTTGTTACTGCATGTTTTCTATGAAAATAAAAAATGTAAGCCTTGTAATATTGAACATTTTTCAGATGATGAGGATGATTTGTTGAATCTTTTTATATATGAAATGAACTGTTATTTTGAGAATTTGTTTGAGGGTAATGATGTCACCGAAAGGGGGAGGGTTTACTACTGGTCATGGTAGACTTGGACTAACTGTGCTTTCTGTTATGAGTAAATTTACTCCTTTACTTAACGTTCCTGCTATTGTGCTTTTTGAAAAACTGTTGTGTAAGGAAATGGAACATAAGTTTAGGGAGTTTTTACACTCTGAAAGAAAATACAATCTAATTAAAAATGAATGGTTAACCTTACTACATTTAAAAGAAATTAAAAATGAGTATGTAATGAAATGTGCTGATAAAGTTGGGAATTGTGTTATTTTAAAGAAAGGCAAATATCTTGAGATGGTTTATGATTTGTTGAAAGTTGTGGATTATAAATGTTTGCCGAGGAACCCTGTGGATGAGTATAATGTTGAGCTTTTTGAAATGCTTGAAAAGGGGTGAACGTTTGTTTTTTTTTTATAAAAATGATGTTAGTAAATTGTATATTAAGAAACCAGTGAAGCCCATTATTTATGCATTACCTGAAATCCACAAGACTTTACAGCATCCACCTGGTAGGCCTATAATTTCTGGAGTGGGTTCATATCTAAGCAATGTGGGGAAATTATTGGACTTTCAGTTTAACAAATATTTATGTAAGGTACCAGCCCACATTTGTAATACTCAGGAATTGTTGGATGAAGTGAAGAAGATTAATTGGCAGAGTAATTACTGTTGGGTTACCATTGATGTGAATTCTTTATACACCAATATTAAACACATATGGGGTTTGGAAGCTATGAGTAAATTTATGGGTGAGAGGCCTTGTACATCTTTTCTAATTGGTTTGCTGGAATTTTGTCTGACCCACAACTGTTTTATGTTTGAAGAGAATTATTATTTGCAACTTAAGGGTACAGCTATGGGGGCTTCTTTTGCCCCCACATATGCTGTACTATATATGGGGCAATTTGAGAAGGACTTTATATATCCAACCAACTTTTATAGAAATAATTTGATATTCTATGAGATATATAGATGATTTGATTTTGATTTGTAGAGGTGATGTAAGGGAATGTAAGGATTTTTTTGAAATGTTAAACAGTAACTGCCATGGTTTAACATTTTCCTATGAGGTGAGCTATAAAAGGATGACCTCTATGAATGTTATTTTGTTTGTTGAAGGGACTGTTATTAGTTATGGACCCTATAGGAAGGAAACCACTGAGAATATTTTTTACACGCTTCTAGTATGCATCCTGGGCATTTACTGGACTCTTTACCATATGGTGAGTTTAAAGGGATTTTTAACCACACTAGTGATGATTGTTTGAAAATAATGGAGTTTAATGAAGTTGAGATGAGATTAAGATGTAGGGGGTATAGTGATGAACAGATTCAGAGTGCAAAATTGTGTGTTTTGGGGAGCATGACATTGAAGGCTTATAGAAGAAGAATATGCCCAGGTGAACATTCTGAAGTTTATGATTGTAAAGAAAAAATATTTTTTGTTATCTGATTCTTTTCTGGTGAATATTATTAAGAGATTTTGGTATATTATAAGTGAAGATGAAATTACTGGTCATTTCTTTCCAAAGCACATTATTTTTTTCATTCAAAAGAAGTAGTAATTTGAAGCAAATGTTAAATTATGTATTTGTGCCTAGAACTGTGAGCAGATTGCCTTGTGGCATGTTTGTTTGTGGTCATTGTAGTGTATGTTCAAGGGTGAGGAATTTGTCAGGTAAAAAGATTAATGGGAGGTATTGGATTCTAAGGATTCTTTTAATTGTAACTCTACTGGAGTTGTGTATATTATAGGCTGTAATTGCTTCAAACCAAAGTGGTACGTGGGTCAGACAAAATGGAGGGTGAAGGTTCGTATCTTGGAACATCTGGGTGATGTTAGAAATAAACACTTTGAGTCCTGCAGCTAAGCACTTTATGGAAACACATGGGGGTGTTGAATCTGGGTTATTTTACTGTGTTCTTGCTAAACCTTTTTTACCTAGGGGGGTGATTTTGTAGGAAACTTATTGGAATTGGAAGCAAAATTGATTCTTAAATATCAGACTTTGTCCCCTATTGGTTTGAATCAGGAGATAAATATTTAATGTGAATTTTATTTATGATATGATTGTTATAAAAGTGTTAAAATATTTAAGATATTTAAAAGGTTTAAATATGTTTTATATATATGTATGTATATATATATATATATATATATATATATATATATATATATATATATATATAAAAACATTTACATGTATTTTTAAGAAAAAATATTAAATGTTGCTTTGTTAGATTATAAAGGGTGCTTGCTCTGATTGATGTAATGATGCATTTAATGAGGTTGTAATTATTTAATTGAATTAGTGGCTGCTAGTTTGTATGGGCATATAAAGTGGTGGCTTTGTGCAATGTTACTTTGATCCTTGAAGGTGAATTGCCGAGGTACCAGATTGCTGTAACCTGAATTAAAGTTTGGAGCGTTGGTGCTTACTTTATGTTTACTTGTCATTTTTGGAGATTTTTTTTTGGAGGTTTATGTTATATTAATTCTATGAGCAAGCTTGTCAGCATTTTCTGACTCTTTAGATCTCATACATTCCATCACAGAAAAACGCAGTGGCAGATAGTTAAGCAAATCCTGAACAGACCCTCACAAGTGGAAGAGCCATGTAGAGGTCTTCCTTATGTGGGGAGCACCTCAAGCAGATCTGTTTGATTCCTTTCAAAACATACAGCTGAAAAATTATGTTCAATTAATTCTTGCAGACAGGTTTGGAAGACAGACACTCTATAATTTCCATGGTCAATAATGTTCTTGTATGCATTTCCACCCTTCCTAATGATTCCCAAGGTACTTCTAAAGATAGAGAAAGAATTACCAAAGATCATTGTGGTAACCCTTTTTTGGCCCAGGCAAAGTTGGCTCACCCTTTCAATGGAATTGGCCAAGGGCAATTACGACAAGCTTTGTCACAGACTGGATCTGGTCGCACAGCATCAGCAGCAAATGGTACACCCCAACTTAGAACAATTGCAACGAACAGCTTATATTATTGTATTTTGATACCTTTTAGGCATGTGTTCTGTGTGGATGTGCTGCAAATATTTAAGGATGTCAGAAAACTTGCAACTAGAAAATCTTATGCTTACAAGTGGAAGAGGTTTTCTAGGTGGTGACTAGTACATAACAGAGATCTTGAAAGGGTTTTGAGTAATTGTGAGCTACTTAGAGATGGTCTGTCATATGCTTCTACCATTGTGCATCTTGTGGCCAATTCACTTTATCTGCCGATGGATCCTCCACTTTCATCCCTTTTTGTGGTCAGTTTATGAAAAGAGTGTTGCACATGAAACCCCATTGAAAGCAACTTCCGCCTCCCTCGATCTCAACTTTATTGTTGAAAAATTGACCTTACCTGCTTTTGAACCTGCCTCTCAGGCTGATTTACAGTTCACTACTTGGAAGACTGTTTAACTGATTGCTCTGACATCTGCAAGGCAAATCATTGAGCTCCAAGCTTTCACTTTGGGCCAACCATATCTGATTTTTCACAAGGATAGGGTTGTGTTATGCACTAAGCCATCATTCATGCAGAAATTTGTTTCTGAATTTATCTTGAATCAAGTCATCAGTCTCCCAGTGTTCTCTTCTGATCCAAAAAACAATGAAAAAAGATTCTACATACCTTGGATATGCACAAGCAGCTGAAGTTCTACCTTGACAAAACAAAGGCATTAGGAAAAATGAACTTTTGTTTTTCTCTTGTACAAGGGTTAAGAAAGGTCAACTTGACTCTAAGCAAACTATTGCACAATGGTTGTCCTTTGCAATTGTTTGTTATTCCCACCATTATACTGTAAACCTCTTCCAGGTAAGATTAAAGCTTACTCGACTAGGGCTGTATCCTCATTGACAGTGTATTGGAAAGCAGATGGACTGTAGAAGCATTCTAGAGGCATTAATATTGTCCTCGGTTCATACCTTCCCAAAGCACTACAAACTTGATTTCTTTTTGATGTCCAGAAAAAAGCTTTGCTAGGACCATTTTCCAGGGGCTTTGGATCCTTATCGTTCAGATAGGGTAAGCTTTGAGAATCAACATGCCATTGAAGCAGTGGGAATGAGTAACATAGTACAGCTACGTATGTCCTACTTACCTGAACAGTAGATGTTTGAATTCTTCACTGCCTTACTGGTAGCACCCATCAGCCATCCCCCAGACTGTGCATTGTTGAGGTGGTGTCAACCTTTTTCATTTGGTTGTTGTTGGGTTTGGTTTTATATGGTATTGTAAAAGGCTGCAAATTTATTCTTGCTAGATGATTCTGGCTTCAGGTATTTTCCTCTCCTTCTTTGTGGAAGTGAAAAAGCCTGAACACTCACTTCCTGTGACATCTCAATTCATCCCTTCCAGGATGTGCTCAGCCAATCAGCTGTCACAAGAAGAGAGAGAGGGAGGGGAGTCTGAGCTTTTGAAAGCTGGACAGTGCTGTGTTACATTTGCAGGTAACCCAAAATGCCAGATAAAGCAAAATACCACTGAGGCAATGATAAATTTGAACATCTACTGTTACAGGGACTTAGGACTTAAGCTACTGTACTTTTCACTGGTCATTTTTTCAGTTTCTTTTTTTCACATTGGGATATCTCAAACTAGCCTGTTGATCAATGTGTAGCCATTTTAGAAGTCCATGTCACAAGAAAATGCTGAAGTCTGTGACAAGGAATCCCATTTCCAGTTCACAAATCTGACCCCACTCTCTTAAATCTTGGATAAACAACCATAAGCTACACCTAAAACTCTCCACAACAAAATGGATGATATTAGGAATCTCACAAAAGCTGAAAAAACTCCTAAATATCAATCATAGATCTCATTGGTATCCCAATAGAAACAATCACAACCTTTAAATATCTAGGTTTATGGGTGGACCAGTCACTTAACTTTCATATAATTATATTGAAAACACTAGGAAAAAAATGAACTTTATTTTATTCTGGTTCTGGAAAATATTTCCCTCTCTCTCTCTCTCTCTCTCTCTCTCTCTCTAGGCCAGTTAGAGCTGTAATAAACAAAGGAGTCCTCCTTGCTTAACTTGAACATGGGCTTCCCATGATAGTCACAGCCTCTGGAAAAAACTTATCCACTGTATTGACAACTGAAAACAAAATCTGCTGATTCATTTCCATCTCCCACAAATGAACACCACTGTACCACCCTTTCCAAAACCAGATGGCTCCCAGTGATATACAGAGTTGAGCTACTCCTAGGGTTTCTTCTTTTCAAAATAGTTCATCCAGGTGCCTTCCTGCCTGTTGTTGTCAAAGTCCATAATAACACCTCCCCTACAACCTCAGCAATTTCTCACAATTGACTCCTTCCCCAAAGTAAACTGCACTGTACCAAACACTACTACTCCATTTTTGCACTCAGTCTTTGGCAATCTCTACCCCTTACATAAAATAAATCTCCTATTTCCTCACTTTCAGAACACATTTCAAAAGATACCATGATCAAAAAACTGCCTGCAGGTGATTTTCCACAGGACACATCACCTAACTCCTCCTTTACTTACATAACTTCTACTTCCACCCTCTTTCTCTCTGTTGCTTGCCTCCTACATTTACCACTAAATGTAATCCACATTTGTTTTTTGCCTCTGTTAATATTTGCTTATTGTTTCAATTGTCTGGTGAACTCTGTACCTTCTGTAATTACTCTATGTAATTTAGTTCCTTTTTATTTTTTGTGAATTTCTTCAGCTGGGCTGTGGCTGCAAATGGTCTATTGTGATCAGTGTACTACCTGAGATAACAAACAAAATAAATAAATAGAAATAACTCCTTGCCCTTTGTTTTAGCTACTGTACCAAGAGTATTCACCAAAAGATGCAGTAATAGCATACTGCAGAACGAAAGGCATCTATAGTTTAACTTACTTAGACAACTGTTTAACTTCAGGCACAGGCCATACAAGAGACAGAGGAGGGCCTTAGAGTACTGTTTGCTGTATCTGATCAGACTGTGCTTCACACTGAAATTCCAGAAGTCACATTTGCACCACAGCCAGAAGGTCATCAGTCTGGGTGATCTGGGGGACACAGTAATATATGAGGCCCTTTTATTGCAATGGGAAAAGTAGTGACCTGTACAGTCCTTTTCAAAGCCTTGACAGCAAAGTCCCAATGGGCTGCCAGGTATGTCCTCTGTATGCTGGGTTGCATTATCTGAGCTATCCTCATGGTACATTTTACCAAGCTGCATCAGAGGAAACTGCAGTGATACCTCCAGAATCTGTGTGCCAACAAAAGCAGCCCTTGGAGAATGTAATCCCTTTTTATCCTACATCTGGAATGAGTTGTTATGGTAAATAGATCAAATAAAGATCAATGAGGGTATGTCCCTCAGGCTGATCACTCAAAACCAGGCTCTCACCATGAATACTTCAGATCATAGCTGTGGGTCGGTCACATACCCTGAGGGTTGGAGTACAGGGAAACTGGAAGGCAGAGGTGAGCAAGCTTCACATAAATTTAAAGAAATGTTTGCAGTTCTACATTTTCTACAGATGTTCAGAACTGTTTGGAGATCAGGAACCTTTAAGATAGTCACAAACATTACCAACAAGTAAGGAAGTAATCAGTCTTATCAACTGTGCAAGTGGTAATATAAACTTATGAACTTACTGTGAAAATCATTCTGCTGTTGACAGCTACCTAGAACCCATAATGAGGCTACTTCATTGCAGAAAGGTTGAGGAGGACTTCAGCAAACTCACATGAATGGATGCTTCTCTGGAATGTCTTTCTGTCAGTGGTTAACAGGCAGGTGAATTCCAGACATGGACTTCTTTGCTTTCCCAGACAGCAAACTGAACAAAATTCTGCTTCAGAGAACTTCAAATGTACACACTTCCTACTATTCTATAATGAAGTCTTAAAGCTCAAGTGTAATTGTTACTCTCAAAATGCAGACAAAACTAGTAGTTATGCAAATAAATTCTAACTGTATAAATCTCTCATTCACTACCAAAACTAAACAAAATGTGAAGAGTAAGAACACGCATAAATAAAATTCAAGGTCAAAAGCAAAAGGTTATCTAAGGTACTGAAAAAATACCATCAGGAAAATGAAGGCTTCTCATGAACTTGGATGCCATCGGATGCTAAGGATAATTACAAATCCTCCTCTAATTGCATTAGGAAGTTACAAAATAACACCCAACATTGCTCTGAACTTATTAATAAAGGCACTACTTAATCTGATCCAGTGGATGTTGCAAATGTATTAGCAAACAAACTCAGTGCAAATTTCACACCAGAGACATCTATGCAAAACCTACATATACCTATGGATCTCAACCCCCCCTATCATCACAAAAGTAAAGTTGTTAAAAGTTCTCTTCAAAACCAAAATACACTGCCTATGGGACCTGATAACATACTAGGCTGCCTGATGAACAGCACTAAACATGCACTGGTCAACATACTCCTATAACTATTCAACCTTAACTGATCCACTAGCTTTGTCCCAAAGTTTGCATAGCTGATATGATACCACTGCACAAGGATGGCCCCGCCACAGACCCCCAAATCATAGATCCATCAGCCTAGTGAGCCTCAGCTCTTAAGTCATAACAGACCTGATAAACTGCAATATAAAAATCTTATAAGACTTGACCGCTGACAGTTTGGCTTTGTTAAAGGGAGATCATGCCTAATGAATCTGGTGAATTTTTCTGATAGAGTACGCATGCAGTGGACAGTGGTCACGCAATTCATACAGCACACTAGGCCTCACCAAGGCATTTAATACCATACTGCCTGCCACTATTATCAACAATTGATTTCTGTGTAGTTAGATGGATAGCTAATTGGCTGATGTACAGAACTTACACTGTGAGGGTGGCAGACACATCCTCAGAGAGCATGAAAGTAGCCAGTGGGGTACCAGAGATCCATGCTAAGATCTTTGCTATTCAGAATAAATTTCTCTACCCTCCAAATCAAAAATAGAGAATTCTGGTTAACCAGATTTGAAAATGACTGTAAACTGGGTATTATAGTTAAATCCAATTTTGATATGAAGAGCTACAAAATGAACTTACAGATGTAAATAGCTAGTGCTCTGAAAATGGGATAAAACTAAATGCTCAAAAAGCAGTATTATTGCATTTGGCAAACTAACCCTCCATCCAGCTTATAGTTTAGAAAACACCAAACTCCAAAATGAAGATGTTGTGAAACCTTGGAACATAAATTAACAACTCTCTCTTCTTTGATCATCATGTTGCAACAGTGGTCAGGAAATCCTTATATCTGGAGCTGCTAATCACAAGTTGGTATTTCCTCTAGACCCAAAGAAGTCCTTACCCCCATATATTCTGCAATGATCAGGACCACGATCAAATACAATGACTCCTTTGGAATGTATCTTAACAAACATATCAAGCAGCTGGAGAGACCTCAGAGGTTTCTGTCAAAAACAATCATGTGCCTAATGGACCAGAACTACCAAGTAAGGGTGGAGGCCTTGTCCTTGTATTCAGTGTCCTATAGACTCCTTAGGAACGATCTGTTCCTTGCTATCCAGGCAGTTAGGGATCTGTCAGTTGAAGACCTCTTATTTCTTTACAAATCAGCCTAGCAAGCAGTTGAACCAGAGATCTGAACCTCCTTCAGCAAATAAACAAATCTTGATGAAGAGGCAGATTTGTCATGCGACAACCCCTTCTCTGGAACAAACTTCTTCTCCAGAATAAACAATTGAATGGGCATTTATAAATTTGTCCCTAGTATGCCTGATTTATCACTTCTTGAAAAAGGAGGTAATGTCTAAGGGTGGGTACTGACAAGCTGCAAATGGCCACATGACACAGTTGCCTTGTACTTTCTATGATTCTATAGGAAAACTAGGGTAGTGAATGCACTCTCTCTGAATGGAAGAGGTCTGTGTCTTTATCCTTTCCCTCCCATTACTTTAATACCCAGAGCAATCCAGAAAATAAGGGAAGAGAAGCCAGAAGTAATACTAGCCACCCCTTTCTCAAAGCAGTTCTGGTTCTCCCACCTGATCCAAATGGCCATGGAAAAACCTGTCCTGGCATCTAAGCAAGTGAACTTTTTTTATACATTGCAAAGGATCTTTCATACATACCCCCATGTCCACCTTGAACCTGTCAGTTTGGAGGATACAAGTCTTCTTCCCTTTGGGCACCTATATTCTACTGATGTATTTAACGTAATGAGAAAAGTTAGGAAGCTAGGAAACCAAGCCACAGAAAATCATATTTAGCTAAGTGGAGTTTTTCCTTTAGGTGCCAAACAAGGGATCTGTACCCTAGTGATGGAAATGTGCCAGTGGTCTTATAATACTGTATCTCTCCAAGCTGTTCTCCACTGGCATAGCAAGTATGTCAGGAAATGAAGGAATAATCTCCAACAATGCACTGAGCTCATCCATAATAATATTAGACATTGTGATCCCAAAAATTATAACTGATAGATTAGCAGTCAAATTTTATGCTAACTTTACACCTCCTGCTCACCTCACTCTCCCAATAAATTTAGTTTCACCTGAAGTCAGTTTGAAACAATTCTTAGAATCTCTTCTTAGAGGCTAAACATAATAATTCATTGGGGCTAGGCAGCATGCCAGCCTGCATTCTCATTGGTGCCTGGCATGCATTATCCAAACTTCTACTTATACTGTCCAGTCTCAGCCAGTCTATATGGTTTGAGCCTGGTGCCTGGAAAACACCCATTGTGACTCCTCTATACAAGGGCATTCCCACTATAGACCTAGGTAATTGTATGTCCATTTGACTAACAGTAGTATATACAAAGCCATGGAATGCATCATAGCAGAATTAATTTATATAGACATACACAACTTAGCTGATCTAGATCCCAGTCAATTTGGTGTTGTGTAGGGCAGGGCCTGATTCCTGAACCTAGTCAGTATTTTTGAAAAAGTTACTGAGGCTGTGCAAAGTGGTGATTCTGGCTAGTGCTTTTGATACTATCCCCCATGTTGGTGTTGCTGAAAAATAAGGCAAAATATAAACCCTGTAGTGTTAGTACTATTGGAGGGAAGGAAGCTGTGTTGTGTTGGGGATAGGAGTTCTTCCTGCAGAAGATAGTTTAGCAATTGTTTTTGAATACATTTTTCAAGTATTTTGGAGAGGGGGTCTAAGATTGCTATAGGTCTAAAGTTAGTAATGTCTGTTGAATTTACTCCTTTGTGTAGATGGATAATGTATGATTTTTTCCAGAGTGAGGGAACACTGGATACCTGGATTGACCTATTTTAAGGATTGAGACAGGATGGACAATGATATTGGCTGCTATTTTAAGTTACTGACTTGGAAGCCCATCAGCTGAAGTAAAGTATGGTTTGACCAACAACTGCTTGATACCTACAAGCCTAACAAAGAAATAGACTACTTAATAAATGCTCTATATCTCAAATTTGGAACAAACCCAACTACCGATATATGTTCTATCCAATCTTCATTTCATTTCAAAAGAGAATTGAAGAGATACCTTGCTAACTCTCCCTCCTGCACCTGTCACCACCCTACCTAACTTATACTCATCCAATTGTTAGACTATAACAACTCTCCTCTCCTGACTCTAATATAACTTTTATAAATATCAGTACTGTGGTACCTTAGCTGAGCCACTGAGCAATATCACACCTAAATCTCATCTTTTCTCTTCCTTTTCTGCTATACTTCCCACCCCTTCTTCTTATATCTGCATTCTTTTACTCTCTTAACTATCCTAAATTTTACTCCACACCCCTCTATTTAAATACTTCCTCTTCCTCTCTACCAACTTTTTTCTGAAGACCTATTGTAAATCTACATTTTTTACTACAGGTTTCTACCTCTTGTAATTTTTATATATTGTGTTTGCTGAATTTTATGCTTTGCTAAGTTCCATTACTGCATGAATGTTTGTTGCTTTGTACTCATATTCATATATGGTGTGAATGTATATAGTTATGTATTCAAATTCACATTACTGCTTATTTAAACTCTGTTTTTTTTTTCTCTCTCTGTGGAGCTTTTCTCCTTGGGTCTCCACTGAAAATGGGCCACCAGCCCAGTTGGACTAGCCCGGTTAACAAAAGACAAATACATTTGTTTAAGAGTAGTTTTATATAGGATGTGGGCACCGGTTTGAAAGTGAAAGTAGATGTGGTGATATGTGGTTGTTGGGATAAGATGCTGGTGAATCCTTGGTTAGGGATGCTATACTATCTAGGAAATAAGAGACAAATTTTATTGCCATTTTGAGTGGTGAGTTGTTAAGAGAAGGATTAGGGTTGAATTTTTGTCAGAGGTGTAATATTTCTTTAATGGCCAACCAGAATTTTTTAGGATTGTGTTTACTATTGTTGTGAATGTTGTTATAGTATTTTTTTTTGTCTTCATTTATTTGCTTTTTAGTATAGTTGAAGAACATTCTGAAGTTTTCAAGATTGTGCTGTTTTGTATTCTTTCCATGTTTTTTCTCAATCTTACATTAGCATTCTACTCTTTTTGATTAGTCAGATTGCATTATTTCTTTTTAGTCTCTACATTCTAGAAGATGCAAGGCTATTTAGGAAAGTTTTATTGAACTGATTTACAGCATTATCTAAGGGCAGGATTTTTAGGAAGTTCCAGTTAATAGATGATAGGGTAATAATGAATATTTCTGGGTTAAACCTAGGCAGGTTGTGTGTTGTTTTATAAACATGCTGTTTAAGTGAATGAGTGTCATGTCTGGTTGTACAGACTGAGAGATGGTCACTGAGTGGGTGTGACATTATACCTGTGGTGGTGAATTTGCTAGGGTCTGATACTAGGAGCCAGACTAATCAGGAATGTGTTGTCTTGCTATAATGTGTGAGGCTATTAATTAGTTACGTGAAACCAAATAAGTTCACACTAGATGTAGGGGAGTTAGAACTTATGTCCAGCCAGCTGACATTCACATCACCTAGTAGGACTTTTCTTGTGGAATTGTTATGGATATACAATGTAGAATATCTTCCAGTGTAGCTGTATTGTTGCCAAGAAGGATGTAAAAGATGGTAATACATATTTGTTTATATTTGTTTATTTTCAGGAAAGTAACAAGAAGTTCTGCTGAACTGAATTTTGGTATTGGTTTGTTGTAGGGGAAATGTAGTTGCTGGGAAATATTAAAGAAATGTCACAACCCTTCCTCTTTATATGGTCATTATGGATGATATTACAGCCAGGGGGTATGATTTTGGAGTTGTCTATACTGGGTTTAAGCCAAGTTTCAGTTACAGCAAAAATATCAGGCTTATGTTAGGTAAACCAGGCATGTAGTTCCAGTGTTTTATTTCTTATGCTTCTAATATTTGTGGTAGCAAAAATTAGATTACTGGAATTTGGGAGTGACTGCTGTAGGATTAGAGAATTGTGGAAGAGAATTGTCTTGATGTTGTTTGTGATAGGTGGGGCCAGGATTAGGATGAATGTCTCCTTCTAGGAGGATATGAGGATACTGGGATAGTACTGATTCTTGTTTTTTTTTTTTTTTTTGGAGAGTATTTTTCACTTAATTTTATCTTGATTTGAGTTGAATAAGTATATATATATATATATATATATATATATATATATATATATAGGGTAAAGGTGAACGGCATCATTAAACAGGTTTAGTGTGATGTGCGAAGAGTTTAGGGAGGAAGTACAGATAGGTGCTTGAGACAGAGTTGAAGAGATGTTGAGAACTATTACTGAGTCATGGTAGGATGAGAGATGGCTCAGTAGGAGAAGGAGAATAGAGGATAAGCTGAGGAGTAGCATGATATGACTATCACTGTAGCTGTACATTGGCATGCAGTACAACACACCCACAACTTGCTGTCTGGAAAGCTACTCCTTTGGCAGCCAGCCATATTCAAGCAATATTCTTCACCAAATGGAAAGCAAATGAACACTGTTAAGTATAAGCAGGCAACACTTAAGACAGTAGGACATAACTGGACAAAAAGTACAGTACATTTCTGCATGTCCTAAACCTCTGTCTTGTACTGGCAAAGCATGTCAGGATCGTGACACAGCAGGTTTTCTTCTCAATGCTTGCATTGCTCCCCTGTACAGGTGATGCTCATGGCATCAGCTAGCACCCTTGCCAGCTTGAATCAGGCATTGACTTTTTTAAGGGGTCATTATAATGAACATGCAAGTACTCCTTGATGTCTGTGCAGGAAGAACATGAAGACCCTCTTCCTGACAAACTGTGCGTGATGCATATGGTTCATAGGCCACAAAGCCACACTTGGCTGTTTGAGGCAGAGGAATGGAGCCCAGATCATAACTCAGGTGACCGGGGTTTGATTGATGGAGAAGGCAAGCATCAAACTGGAGGAGTGAAATAGCATGGGATTGGGGGATGTGCATGTCTAGAGAAAATATAGGCATGGTAAGATTTCTCTGGTGGAGACCAGGGGAATCTACCTGCTATTGTTCGATGTTGCAGGAAGGAGTTGCTTGTTGGTGTATGCCCCTTGTGTTGACAGGAGTTGAATATTTCACTTTACTTAGCAGAACTCAGTGTATGCAGGGGCATTGGACTGAAAAAAAAACGAACTGCCCCTAAAGGCTGCCTAAATTATGTCACCTGTAAGTCAACTTTCAAGCTATAGGCATTGCTAATAACTGAATGAATAGATCATTTAGCCAAAATAGGTCTGGTAACTGGTAGACAGTGGAGAAAGTGAAAAAAAAAGTATGCCAGTCAATTGTCCTACACTGAGAACAATATGGTAGACCCATGTACATGGATGCACATTCCTGGATCACATATTGAGTAACAGAGCTTCAGTACTTTGCTGTGCACATTCCTAAGCTTGTTGTCCAATCACAGACAAGATATGTGTCATGCTAAACAGTATGTGCACAGCTCATGCCATTTGGTATTGTTGGTGCAGTGAAGGTGATTCAAAGGCATTGGTGCTGTCTGCCCTGATCTTTATACATGTCATGATAAGTTCTCATTGTTAGCTTGATCTAAATCTCCATATCCATCCTGTGCAACACTGCTTTCTGACATGGATGAAATTTATTGCAATTGCTGTAGATGTGGAGTAATAAACAGTGAGGGTGAATTATACTGATAATGAAACTGTTGTACCTCTGCTATGCCTGTGATACCTCTTGGGGGGAGATAGGGTCAGCATGTTACTGGGACACTTATATATCTCCTAACATTTATGCCCAGAGATTTTTGAACTTCATAAATACAAATTTCATGGGTGGCCACGGTGGTGCAGCAGTTAGCATTGCTACCTCACAGCAAGAGGTTCTCTGGTTCGATCCTTGGCTGGGGTGCCTTTTGTGTGAAGTCTGCATGTCCTCCCTGTAGTCACGTGGGTTTCCTCTGGGTGCTCTGGTTTCCTCCCACATCCCAAAGACATGCTGTAGGTGGATTGGATACTCTAAATTGGCCCTAGGCATGAGTGTGTGCATGTGTGCCTTCCTTGGAAGGTTGGGCGCTGGGCTGGCAACTCGACACTGTAAAACTCCACTGCCAATCATGAGCGGACAGGTGATCTGCTGTGGCAACCACTAACCAGGTAAAGCCGAAAGAAGAAGAAGTAGAAGAAGGAGATAAATACAAATTTCATGGACCAGCTCCAACTAGAAGTGACAAAATCCTGGACTTGATTCTTGCTAATATAGGGCAGATCTATTCCCCACCCATTGTATCTTCATCCCTATTCAAACCAGACCATAAATCATTCATATTCACCATAAGAATGAAACTGGAAGCACACTCCAATAAATTAAGAGATTATGACTCAGTTTCACTTAATAATTCATTCATACTTTCCAAATACTAACTCTTATCTAAAATAACAATACTGCCCCCCTTGTCTGAGGGGCAGATTTCAATGGAGGACAGCTCTTTCAATTGTTGTAAAGCAACATGCTCCCCATCAGTCAAATTAAAAAAAAAAAAAAAAAAACAACCTTTCCACCTGTCATTATATGTTTGTCGAATTTCCTTTTCACAAACTGTAACAAACACTTCTACTACAGAAAAAATGATAGGTGCAATAAAATATAGGTACAAAAAATAATAGGTACAAAAGTACTTGGCTTCTTAAAACACTGAATCAGAGAAATGTAGCTTCAAAGACAAATTCCGTGCAAATATTTGTAGGTTAAATATCACCTCTGAGATGTCAGAAAACTGTGTAGGGATAAACGCTAGGCCTTTATTTAAGAGACTATGTTGTTCTGCAGTTAATGTTAGCGAGGACAAATTAATAACTATCTCATTTGTGTTTTGCTTCATGTCATTACCTTCTTCTGTAGGTCTACTGACTGGTTCCTTTGTCGTAGATGCCATCATCTTGACCGGCTCTTCGATCTGTTCTTTTTGAAATCCAGTGGCAAAGGAAAAGGATTCGTCAAGAAAAAATATGCTTGATGTTCAATAACTGCATGGTTCAACTCTCCCCTCATGCTAGTAGCTGCTTCATTCATCGTTGTCACTGTTACTTCCTTGTGGTTGTTGCTGCTCACTTCCTGTATTCCATTTAAAGCTGTAGAGCTCATAAAAGAAATCTGTGGTAATTGTTCAATGGGGCAGGAGCTAGATGCAATAACTACTGCATCACTGTGTGCTATTCCTTCCTCTATCATGCAAATCAGAATTAACTGAATCAACTGCCTTCGGCCAGGAAAAACATGTCCTTCACTAAATTCTTTCAGATCTCATTGCAACTTCTTGAATTTAGCATTTTGTAATCTCTTCTCATAGCTCTGTACATTTTCCAATAATATTTCTATCTTTTCACCAACAATTTCAGGGGAAACATTACTAAAAATTGAATAATGTAACTTCTGAATCTCTTTAGACAAAACATCTTCCATTGGTCTAAAGTAATCAACCAGCAAACGCATATAATCAAACCCCCAACCACAGGGTATGCCAAAGTTTCAAGAGGTCTGGGTAAGTGTCCCCATATGTTGGCATTTTCAAAACTCATAGACCTCTTGGAATAACTTTAAAGTGCAGTGCTGCTTCCAAACGAAGTCTTTGCCATTGAATTCATTTGAACTTACACAGTTTATTTTCCAGGTCTCGATAGCACATATTAAAATTATGCCGTGTCTTTTCATTCTTGACCACTACAGTTCCATTCTTGTCATAGGAATAATTAATTAAAGGGTTCACTTCAGATTGTAACACTCTTTGTAAACATTTTGAATGTAAGCTCACTGCACTAGGGTTATAGTCCAATTCAACCGTAGCTCCTTCAGCCATGTCCAACCCAGGAAACTAAGACCAAAAGTAAATTCCACAAAACGCTCACAGGTTGGCAGGGTACACACTGTAGCACACATATAAATCCAATAAAACAAAGAACCCGGCATACTGCACAGGTAGGAGTATTCACTTATGAACAAAAATAAAAACAGAATGTAAAGAAATGGTAAGCGCTTTCATTGCTTTATCAGGCAGCTTCTTTAGACCTAACTAACTTAAACCCCTGTTGAAATCTTGCCCTCTGACACCTTGAGGGTTTTATGTATATTGTTGCATATTTATATCTTTTCGAATTGTTGATTATTCATGACTTACATTTTCTAGGTGCTATAACTTTTAGGTACTGCTACTTAAGTTTTAGTGGTGTTTTTAACAAGTTATTGTGTAATTAGATTTGATTGCTGTAGATTGTAACTCTTAGATTGAATGCTTTATTTGATTGGTTTATCTGGATTTTAAGTAGGATTCAGTTTTGGTTAGGTCTGAAGAAGTTGCCTGAAATAACAGTGAAAACGTTAGCATTTCTTTACATTCTGTTTTTATTTTTGTTCATTAAAGTGAATACTCCTAGCTGTGGTATATGTCGAGTTCTTTGTTTTATTGGATTTATACATATGCTACAGTGCAAACACTGCCAACCTGTGAGCTTTTTGGATAATTTTCTTTGGATATTACTTCTTTTAACAAGGTCAGGAAATCTTCAAAGCTTGGAGAGGTAACAGAATTCCACTTTTGAGTGCTACATTTCCTAGATATAGCTAGGATAGTCCATAAGAGATAAGAATTATTTTTATTCAAAATGTAGCCCTCATTCATATTAAGAAAGACAGTAATTTTAGTCAATGAAAAATTGTCAGTAAATAATGCTTTAAGAAAACTATAATTTTCCCATGAGTTAATTTGGTGCATTCATAGAAAATGTGACACCAGTCTGCTTTACACTGTTCTAAACATCTCCAACATTTAATGTTTTCAGTTTTATTATATTTTCCTATTTTATCTGGAGTTAAAAAAACTCGGTGGAGAAATTTCCAAGTATAAATTCTCCAGTAATGACTCCAAGATATATATTTAACAGATAATAATACTTTAGCTTTCTCGGCTTGGGTGTAATTAGGAGGAGAGGCCTTTAATAAAGAAATTTCAGTGTTTAGAGATTAATGTGGTCTTGTAATTTATTAAGATACTATATAATTTGGATGTGATGTTATCAATTTTAAAGTGATTATATAAGACTTCAGATAGATAAAATACTAGAGAAGGTTGACCTAAGAAAGATTTTTTTTAATGATTCTACAAAGGTCTTGTGAGTAAGTTACTAAACACTGTAATAATAGCTAATCTTGCGATGATAGATTATATTCCTTAATAATTTGTTAGATATCCAGTGAGTTCAAGTCTTTCAGGCAATGCTGCCAGCAAATAAAATGCTTAGTTTCCCATATATCTAATATATTAGGATGTAGTTTATCCTGAAAATTCTTTGTGATTTTTAACATCTATATTAGAGTTAACAAACTTCCTAAAATTAGTAATGATATGATTTAAAGAATTTAGCTTTGTGGGTTTTGCTATATTGTACTGTATAATATAACAAAGAAAGTACTAGAATTTATTAGAATGACTACTTAGACAAGTTTTTGCTAGCCAATTGTTTTCATTTAGTAAAATATTATGATGTAAGGAATTCCAATTAGATTTATATTTTGGGTCAATCCAATTTATAGCATCTTTAAATATCGAAACTCTGGTATATGTATCTATGTCTGGGAACTTTATACTCCCTTGGACCCAAGTTCTGATATGATGTAAATGTGCGATTCTATTCTTATTAGAATACCATAAAATGTTATTAATAATTTCTTTATAACTTTAATATATTTATTCTCAGGAGAAACATTTAGTGTTAAAGCTATACATAGAGTATTTGGCAATAGTGTCATTTTTTACAGCTGAAGTCTGTCTTCAAAGGAGTAGAATAAATTATTCCATCTATCTATGTAAGTATTAATTAAAGAAATAATATTTTCATAGTTAATTTCAATTGTTTTATTTATTGAGCTGCATAAAACTATATCCAAATAATTCAGATAACTAGCTTGTTCTCCAATGATATTATATTTATTAGATTGATTTTGGAACTTATTATTTAGATTTTTGTTTATTAAAGACCAGATATGCTTTGAAAATATTTTTTTATAGAATTTAGTTAATTTAAATCTGTATTAGAATTGGGCAAAGTAAGTCAGATATCCTCAGCAAAGAGAGCTATTTTAGAATTATAGCAATTATAAATATTTAAGCCTTACATTTTTTGTTATTTCTTATTAGATAAAAACTTCAATTGCAAGAGCAAATAAAATGGGGGATAATAGTATAGACAGATTTTAACATGAAAATGAAAGATTGAGGAAATGCTAATTTATTCAGTATACGAAAAACATAATCTCAGTTGACCGAATCAAAGGCCTTTTCTATATCTAAACTAATTAATAAAGCTTCATCATTTTCTCTGTTTAAAAATTCAATCAGTGAGAGAATTATTTTAATATTATCATAAGTATGCCTCTTGTGAATGAATCCAGTCTGATCATTGTTTATTAATTTTTATAATGGAATTTTCATTCTGTCAACAAAGATGGACATGAACATTTTGTAATCATTACTTAAAAGATAAATGGGTCTATAAGAGCTACAAAGCTGCAGATCTTTATTAGTTTTAAGTATAGGGACTAATAAGTGAATATCTCCATGACGGTGGTATTATATTATGGGTCTGCACTTCAATTGATGTTTTATGAAGCAAAGATACAATAGTTGAAGGAAACAATTTGTAAATTTCTATAATAATATAATCCACACCAGAAGCTTTGTTAGGTTTAAAATTTCTAATTTTATCTTTGACTTCATTTAAAGATGTTTGTTTTTCAAGATCCAATTTGAGTTTCTCTGAAATTAACTCTAGATTTATAGAAGATAACTCTGTATCAAGGTCCTTATTTATTAGATTGTTTGAGTTATAATATTTATCATAATGAAATTCAAAGGCATTAAGAATATCACCTATATTTGAGACAGATTTGTTGATGCCTTTATGCAATAATGTTATAATATGGTTAGACTTGCTGTAGTTTGAATTGTGTCTCTCACTGACAGATTATGCATATGTTTTGGTGTTATTGCATAAGAATTTATTTTCAACCTTTCTAATGTTAAATTAGTTTTATGGGTTAGGAAATGTAAGTATTTTTTGTGCAATTCATCTACGTTCTTTTTATCATTTAATGTTAAATGTGTAGATCTAGTTATTGAAATTTGTGATTTTATGTTTTGCATTTCTGCATCCCATTCCTTTAGTGTGTTTTTATACCAGGTGACAGTTTTACCATAAATATATGCTTTCATGGCATCCCAGACCATTATTATATTACTATAAGAAGTATGATTAACTTCCATAAAGGACTGTAGTTCTGCTAGAAGTCATGTTTTAAAGTCTTTGATTTTAGTAATATATGCTGATATTCTGGCTATAGAGGTTAATTTAGTAAAGTTCATTTGTAACTTGAGTGTGATACAGTCATGATCAAAAATGGGACAAGTTAGTAAAGAAAAAGATGATATTTTTTAACTTTAAGTCATTAGATACTAAAATTCTGTCTATTCTTGTTTGTGTTTTACATCGAGGATCTGTATGAGGGAAACATAAAGAGTTATGTTTAGAAATAAAAGTATCATATCATTTAAGAGATTCAGTACATTTTTTGAGAAGTTTTCTGTGGAAGTAAGTCTAAGTGGGCTATTATTTGTAGTGTCAGAAGTATCTAAGATACAGTTGAAATCTCCCCCAGTATAAGATTAACTTTGTGGATATTAGTTATATGATCAAAGTGGTGTTTTGCAGTTGTTACTCCAAGTCTTGGAAACCAGTACATTAACTAATGTCCAGATTCTATTATTTGTTTTCAAATACCTTTAGTGAATTATCATTTGTGACATAGTCAAATTCACATTCATATAAATGGAATAAAACTATATTAACATAACAAACATTATACTTCACATATAATGCGATATATCATATAACCCAAGCAATATTACATAAATTATTCAATTCCTGCTTTTTTTAACAAGAAACATCTTCATTAAACCATCAATTACTACATAGTCAATCATATATTTATGTAAATGAAAACAAACCACACCAACATAATCCTACTCGCAAGTATTTTACATTGCAAACCATGCTGACACACTCTCAGTTGCAAACATTATACATCACTTATAAACTACTCAATGTTTCTCACTCAAATATTACATAGCTCATTTAAGTCCTTTTTAAGCCTCATTTCTCCCTTATATGTATTGTTCCTACAATTCCAATGTTTTCCTATGTAATTAGCTTCTACCCTTTTCTAAAGATCTCAATTCCAGTTGTTTTATCTCTGTTACTATATTCACTACTTCCAGTATAGTTGGTTTAGATTTTGATTTCTGTTTTCTAATAATTGCTTTTCTGGCAGCCACCATTATTAGACACAGCAAGGCCTTATCATGTCTAGGCAATTCTGATTCTGTATCATAGTTCAGAAAAGTCATCTCCCTCCTTAGACCAATCTGCCCACCCAGCATCTCTGATAATGCATCCCACAGGGAATCCTTAAAGTCTGCCAACTCACCTCACTCCCAGAAAATATGTTCCCATTTACCTCTTTCTTCCCCTTCATACCTCCAACATTTACTGTATACCTGAGGAAAAATTCTCTAGTCTACTTAGGGTATAAAAATATCTATACAAAATATTTCCAGGCAAAAATCCTAAATCTCCTCAATTTTGTGGCATATTTGGGAGACATACATATATCCTTCCATTGTCTCTTTGTGAATTGCTTATCCAATCTCTCTTCCCAATCCTTTCTAACCTCATCTGATTGATTACTATAGTTATTGTGCAATATTTTATATGCTCTACTAATTACCCCTTTTTTAATGGCAACTTCTGTTCTAGATTCAATTAAAAACTCTACCATTGCTGGTCCTTTGTTTAGAACCTCCCCATTACTTTCTCTTTGCCTATACTCTGATATCATCCCCTGATAGGAAAGGCAATCTCTAACCTGCAGTCCAAATAAATTCTTGGCGTCTTCCCATTCTATCATCTTTCCCTTTTTAATTATTTGCTCCCAATACCTTGGTTCCTTTGCCAGTTTTCTCCAATAAATTCTGGTCCCCTATTGCCTACTGTCTGTATCCCTAATTGCAGTCATCCCTATTGGCAGAATCTCCTTTCTCCATTCCTGTGTTGGTTTAGTTCTTAGAATACTTTCTTCTACTTTATGGATATAATATGATTATTGTTATTCTCCTTAAAGGCCTGCATCCAAGATTCCAGTCTCTCCTTGTTTCTTGAGCTTCCCCATGTTACATCATCATCCCTTTCCACTTTGAATTATAATTTTCTGCTTGTGCTATGTATAGGAGTCTTAGCTGTATAGCTCTGAAACACCCCTTCAAATTGGGTAATCTCAATATGCCTGTTCTGCTAGAAGAATCAGCTTATCCCACGTGAGTCTTGCCATCTTCTTCTCACATATAAAGTCCTTCAGCTCTTTATTAATTGCTACCCATAAGTTCTCCTCTGGTTGATAAAAATATGCCTGACCTTTGTATAAGACTAAAGGGACTAAATCATTTAAGTGCTTGTATCTTACTCTCCATACCCATATAACAAAGCTTGCATTTTCTCAGTTTTTATATTGACTTTTGTTTAGTCTCTTCCCACATATTCTTAGCTGCCACACTGTAATCATTTTTAATGCATACTCCTAAATATTTCATTTTATTATGTCCCTATAAATATGAGTATTCCTGAACCAGATAATGTGTGGCTGCATAACTTACCGCTATTGCGTTTATTTTAGCTTCATTAATTTTGTATCATGAAAAGATCTGAAACTTTCTCAAAATGTTCCACAACACTGTAATGCCTTTTTTCTGGTTTTGCCAGGTACAAAATAATATCATCTTCAAATAAAGCAGCTTTTCTTGACTACCACACCAATTATATCCTTGAATTTCTGAGTACCTTATTTTCTTTGGCAATGGGTCTAAATATAATGTAAATAATAAAGGGGAAAGAGGACACCCCTGCCTGGATCCTCTGCTCAAGCAGAAATTATAAGAGAGGACCCCACCCCCACACTTCAATTTTCACCTCCGATCCCTCATGTATTCTCCTAATCAACCTTATAATTTTTTCAGGAAATGCAAATGCTTCCATTGCCCTGCTCCTGAAGCCCCAGCTTACTCTGTCAAATGCTTTCTCTGCACCAAGACCCACCAACAACAATGGCATTTTCTTACATTCTGCTTCCCTCTGGATCATCAATTTTCTGTTAATGTTGTCAAATGTTTGCCACCCCTCCACAAATATTTATCCATATCCACATTAATCCATATCTGTAAGTTTTGCATTACTTTTGCCATTCTTTTAGGCATTATAGACATGAACACTTTATAATCATGGTTTAGTATTGAAATGGGCCTGTATGAAGCGGGATCTGATGGATCCTTACCCTTTTTATGTATGACAGCTACCCCTGCTTTCTTCCAGGACAGTGGTACTTCTCCTCCTCTTAAGTTATTGTTAAAAAAAACCTTCCAGATCTTTAACATTTTTTTCCTCCTGTCTTCCAGACTTCCACAGGAATACCATCTATTCCCGGGGACTTTCCTGTAGATTGGTTATACTCACAATTTTTATCTCCTCTCCTCCTATCCTGTTAGTAATTGAGCCTCATCTACCTCTAACCTTGGCATATTTAATTTTTCCATAAACATTTCCATTTGTATCTTTTCTTGATTTTCATATTTATCTGCTTTATAGAGACTCTCATAGAATTTCCAAAATATTTATAATACCTCTACAGGGTCTCTTGTTACCTTCTTTGTTACTGGCTCCCTAATTTTAGTGCCAGCCCTTTCTACTTTCTGTTGCCTGAGTTGTTGTGCTAAAAGTTTTTGTGCTGTAGTACTATTATCAAAAACAGTTGCTTAACAGTAATTTTTCTAAGCTTGTGCATATTATCGAGGTAATCCCTTATTTTCTACCTAGCATTCTGCAGTTGATCCTCTTCTTGTTTTGTGAGATTCTCCCTATTCTGCAATACTTTCACATTTGTCAATCCCTCTAAATAATAATTATTGTTATAATAATAATTGTTTTTTTAATCCTGTTGCTGATGTTTATTATTTGAACAAGAGCTTTTGACCTATTAATTGATGTTGTCTACTCCTGGTGCTGATGATTTATATTTGACCAAGTTATTTAGTTCTGTTAAATATGTACTGCTAAAGTAACGTCTCTCTTGCTTTACCTAGTGTTAATTTTAACCTTCTTCTCACTTTATTTTATTTCTCTCCAGCTGTTCAAACCTTTTATACTCACTTTTTCCACTCCCGGCTGTGCCTTATTGGACTCCAAAGACCAGCTATATCCACCTACCTAAACCTGCCTGGGTATTTCCTCACCTGGGTAATCTAAAAGCCCTTGGACTAAATGCCACAGCAACTAATATTGTATGTCATAAAGTAATTTTTTTTCTTTTAACTACTTTATGTATATACTAGGCCACCACACTTCCTAGGTGTACTAGTTAAACTGCCATATCTGCAAGCAGCCATACCCCCCTGTTTTACTACTGTTGTACTCCACTGTCTGTCTCTAAGATACTGCAGCCCCCTACCTGTATTGTAATATCCCTCTAACCTCTCCCTTCTCCATTACTTTTCTTTTTTATTTACATCCAACTGCTGCAATCTCTTTACAAGGTACTTACAGATTTTGGCCACTAGATGGCAGTCTTTACCCACCTCTAATTTCACTTTATTTCTCTTCCTACCTCTTACTTTAAACCTTTCATGCTTGTTGCACTCTTCTTTCCTTTTTTAAACCTTGTACCTATCTCCTTCCATAGTCCTTATAAACCCTTTACCTAGCCCTCCTCTCCATCTCCACTACTCATAGGTTAACCCTTACTCTCCCAGGTTTCCCCTGTCTTTTATTTCCCCCTTCCTCAGACTCACAACTTCTGCCTTTTTACTTACTGTCTCCTGTTCTTACCTTCCACCTTACTGATTGTTTTTTCTCACTGCTTTCACCTTACTTGGGTCTGCCCTGCTCCGTTCACCCTACAGGCTCACTTCGCTCCCCTACCCTACCCCCAATTCCCACCCACCCCAGTGGTCCTAGACTTATACTTCACTAAACACTCCCCTTATTTTTCTCAACCTATCACAAACCCCCTCATCACTAGACCACTCCCCTATCTCTTTCTTTCCTAATTAGTTCTAATTACCTCTCGTTTGAACTACTTCCTTACCTATCCTAACCATCCTCTGCACTAACTACCTCCCATATCTACCTCCTATTCAACCTCCAATAATTTCTTTTTTGTATATTTTAAACCCTGCTCAATCTCTTGAAACATCCTCATCTATTTTTCTACCTCTCCTACTCACACAAGCTACTCTCATCTGATATCTACTCACTACCATGGCCCCAACATGCAAAACTATTTTCACATACATGTTACTCTTAACTACCGCAATAGCCTCTCTGACCATACCTTATTCTCTCACCTTCTTTGAAAATCTTACTCTACTTGAACAAAACCATCATTTCCAACAAACTTTACCATCTTCTTTCATCTACACCCTTAACCACAGTAACATAACCTGTACCTCTAACTATATACTACCAAAATATCACAGAGCAACCCATGTGACTTACTTCACTATCAAAAAGAATTTTAATAATTCCCACAAAATCTTTAAATTCCTACACTATCCCCAGCATCACCTCCTCCTAGACGGGGATATTCATCCAAACCCTGGCCCCAACAATGACAATAGGAATAACCTTGATAATGTAACTTTACCTAAGCTTTCTACATTAGCTAAAGCACCTAACTCCCTCCTGATAGCTTACCTTAATATTAGAAGTATTAACAATAAAATTTCCCACCTGCATGCACTCCTGGATTTGCACTCATTTGATACTCTATGTCTTACAGAAACCTGGCTAAAACCTTCTACTCTAGACCAGGAAATTACCCCTCCAGGCTATAATATCCTTAGATGTGACCGCAAAACCAAAAAAGGTGGAGGTAAAGCCATTATCTATAAATCTAATCTTCAAGTTTCCCTCTTTAATGAGCTTCCATCATTAGACACCAGATCTGAAATGCGGTCTACTAAACTCCAAATCAACAACTCCAAATCTATCTACCTAATTTGTATGTATCTTCCCCCTGGTAACAATACTAATACTCTTGAAAACTTACTTAATTACCTCTCTACCCAACTACCCCAGGAGACCATTGTACTGGGTGACTTCAACATAGACTGGTTCACCTGCAGTTCACAGAACCCTACTAACCACTTAAATCTCTGTGGATTCTCTCAATTAATAACCACTCCTACTAGAATCCACAAACCTAACAGGAAAGAATCTACTCTTGACTGGATCCTTATTAATAACCACCCTAGCAATTATACTCCAGGAACCCTTCCCGACAATATCAGTGACCATATGCTTACTTACATTATTAGACAAAAACTTCATATCCCAACTACTCATAATCTCAAAACTTCCCTCTCAAAAAATTCTTTAATCCAGGTAGTTTACTGAACGAATTGCAAGCATGTGACTGGTCACCGCTGACCCATCTTGAACTTGATGAGGCTGTGACCTACTTCAACACTAACTTTCTTCAAATCCTAGACTACCACGCACCTTATCACTCTACTAGAATAAGAACCAAATCTGCCCCATGGCTAACAAAACAAACTAAGCAAAAGATGCTCCTTAGAAACAAAATATGGGCTAAATGGAGAGCTACAAAATGTCCATCTGATCACCTCCTCGTTAAACAGTTAAGAAATGCCACCAAGAAGGATACTCTTAGAGACAAAAAAGACTTCTACCTTCACCTCCAACAAACCACTCAACAAACTCCAGAAAAATTTTGGTCAGGGATAAACAAACTTCTTCAGCCAGGGCACTCTACTACTCCTGCCCCATTAGGTTTCAACCATAATAATGCCAACCTGATCCCTGATGCCTTTAATAACTACTTTACAGAAGCCATTCAATCCCTAGCCAATTTTTACCTCCAACTACTGCTTCCCCACCAAATACCTCCAAGACTTCATCTCCTATCTTTCATATACAACCTGTTCCTACATCTCTTATCTAAAAGCTACTTAAAAAACTGAAACCTTGCACCCTGTCTGCTGACTGTCTCCCATCTGAATACCTACAAATTGCCGCAAAAGCTATAGAGTATCCCATATCTATCCTTATTAACAGAACTATCTCTGTAGGCAAAATCCCTACCATATGGAAAGTATCCCACATCATCCCCTACATAAAGGTGGATCTTCTATTGAGCTTTCTAACTTTCGACCTATTGCCTTACTCTCCCCATTAGCTAAGATAATGGAAAAATGTATTCACAAACAACTACTCAACCACCTACTACAAAATAACCTACTATACAACTGCCAACATGGCTTCAGACCATTCCACAGCACAACGACTGCCCTTCTATCCTTCACTGACTCTATAAATAAAAATCGTAACAATAACTCCTTTTCTTCTGCACTATTTATTGACCTGTCAAAAGCCTTTGATATGATTAACCATAACTTACTTCTAGACAAACTAAAGTACCATTTTCTTGATCCAGAAGCATTACAATGGTTTAGGTGTTATCTTCAAAACAGACAGCAAGCAGTACTTTGGGATAACAATCTGTCTTCATTACTTCCAGTAAATATTGGAGTCCCACAAGGCTCTATCTTAGGCCCCCTTCTTTTTTCCTTATTTATTAATGACCTCCACATGAACATACCTCAAGCCACCTGCATTCAATATGCAGATGACTCAACCTTAATCTGTACAGCTTAGAACATAGCCTCCCTCCAGTCCCTCACCCAAACTGTTTTCCAAAATGTTGAAAACTGGTTTATGCAACATTGCCTCCTCCTTAATCCCAAAAAAACAAAACTACTGCTTTTTACTCCAACTTATAAATCACCCACTCCATTCTTCTCTATAACCTCTAACAATGCTACCAACATAACCCCAGATACTGCCACCCACCTACTAGGTGTTACAATTGATAATCGTCTTAACTATGATGACCATATTAACTCCACCATAAAGTCTGTTAACAAAAAACTTGGTACTCTCTATAGAATTAAACCCTTCCTTACCCCCTCAGCCAGGAAAACTATTGCCCAGACCCACCTCATTTCTACCCTTTTCTATGCCTGTGCTATATATACTAACCTATCAAAAAACAACATCTCCAAACTTTCTACCTGTTATAATAGCATTGCTAGATTCATCACATGCTCTCCCTTTAAAACTCACCACTGCTTTAACCTCAAACAACTAGGATGGCTAGAATTGCAGAACCATATACTCTGTCAACAGTTACATATCACTCAAAAGATCCTATACCACCCCAATAATACCCCTATCCTCACTAATCTGATTTCACCATATAAAAACCTAGCTACACTACGTTCTGCTAATAAACTCCTGGTCTCTTCAATTAAATCTAACAACAAAGCTGGTGACTCACTTTTCTCAAACACTACAGGTAAAAACTGGAATCAGCTCCCTCCTGAACTATCTACCCTAGCTTCTACTTTTCTATTCAAAAAACATATTAAAGAACATCTTAAAACTCAGTGGCTTTGTCCTTGTGCTAACCCAGACTGAAATATTTTTCCCCTCCTGCTCATACTCCTTTCCCCACTCCCCTAACCTAGGCCTCCAAATCTAGTTACTTCTCTTTTTTTTCATAGTAAGAGGATAAAATATAAGGACTTTACTCTGTTTTGCTCATACCCAATTTGTGTTTAGTATACTTGTTTTTTTTTTATTTAGTTTAACTTTTAGAATAATGTCTATAGTCTATATTTTTAATACTATATTTTTTTCTTTTATTCAATGCTACCTCTTTACTATTATACATGTCTTTGTTATATATTGTTAACTTTGTTACTGTTCATGCTTGGAGCTTTTCTCCTCGGGCCTCTACTGAAAATGGACATATATCCAGTTAGACTAGCCCGGTCAACAAATGTAAAATAAATAAATAAATACAATTCTTGTTACTGCTTAACCATAGCTCCCTTTCTTTTATTTCCACCCTATTTTTAAACACCAACTTAACTTTTCCCACTCCCTAGTTATATTTTCAGAAGAAATGTCTATCCTGTCTAACAGAGCCTGAATAATCTCTGCTACCCATTCCTTAAATTCCTCTTTTTTCAACAGATAGGTGGGAAAGCACCAATGCCTCATTTTTATTTTATTACCCTGTATTTTTATTTTAGCTATTATTGGTGCATGATCTGAAATAGTTATTGGTTGGGTATCAAGGCCTTCAATTAAATGCACATGCTCCTGTGAAATGTAAATTCTGTCTAGCCTAGCCCAGTTTTTATATCTTGGGGAATAATATGTAAAGTCACACTGAACTCCTACTACTGAATTCACATCTTCCATGCCAAATATTTTCATACATTTCTTCAAAAATCTACCCTCCTTTGTTACATTTCCCTTCTGGGCCCCCCATACATATCTTCACTGCTTCAAATCACGTTCCAGTTCCTATCTATAAGTAATATTCCTTGCTGAAAACAGATTATTTCTCCCAGAATTTTCTTAAACTCCATTACAGCAGTTTTAGGTAGAATGCAAATACATGCCAGTGTAATCTTCCTCCCTTGCCAGTAGCCCCTTAGCACTACAAATATGTCCAGATACTATTATTAAGCTTTAAAATAATGATAGCTAGTAATCTCTCTGGATCTTGTATTAATATTTGGATTTACAACAGATTTTTACCATGAAATCATGACACCTCTCTTCTTTGATTTATATGAAGAGTGTGCTAGTATTGAATAATTATTGAGGATCCAAATATTTTTTTTCTGTAGATTTAAAACGTGTTTCTTGTAGAAGAACAACTTGTGATTTATTAACATTCAAATATTTTAATAAGTTAGACCTCTTCCTTGGATTATTGAAACTGTTTACATTAAGATAAGTTATAGTTAATGACATAAGTGTATATGCAAGGTATTTTAAGTATAATAAAAATAATAATGATTATTAGTTTATTCCTACAACTCCTAATATACAAAAACATATAAGCATTTGTAAATAAATGGGTCTACGTTTCTTGATCGAAATTTCAAAATCTTGAACAAGAAACGCAGAAACCCACTTAAGTGAAAGTGCACTACATTGAAAGTGCACTTTCGCAAAAGCCAATTCAGCGAAGCACATTACAGTGGAGATAAAGAAATATATCCTTTTCCCCACTGTAATGTGATCCTGGAGTTAGTATATTTAAGTGGAGGGTGTGTGGGTGGCACAGGCCTCACATAGGGGGTGCAGGAGGGCTTGCCCCCCTTGCAAAATAGTGTTTAAAGTTATTTGTTTTTTTTTTCCGATTAGCTGAATCGGCTTTTGCGAAAGTGCACTTCGATGTAGTGCACTTTTGCTTAAGTGGGTTTTTACATTTCTTGTTCGAGATTTTGAAATTTCAATCAAGAAACATAGACCTAAATAAACATAGTTATTTGACAAGACAGCATTAGTAATTATAAAATAGAGCTGCATATATTCAGGCCTATGTAGAAAAAAAGAGACATATGATATGAAATATATATTCAAAGAAAACAATAACATATTCCAAAATCAAACATGCAATCCTAAAAATTCCCAGTCTGGAAGATGCGCTGAGATCAGTCAGACTGCTTTCCCTAACTGTCATAACCGTATCTGACAGCTCTTATAAGTCTTACATGTGAGACTTGTTTAACTAAGTTAAAATAATTTGAACAGTTCTAGCTAATGTAATTAATAAGTATTGAAAGCATATGTTTCTCAGGCAGTAATACATTGCTTCCATTTTACATAAGTATGTGTTTAAATAAACATTAAATATGCCATTTATAAGTACAAGCAATATAAATATTAAGGATAAAGTCTAAAAGACATCAATAATTTAGAACATGCAACATAAAGATGAATCTTTTTAACATAAAGCACTTTAACTGCACTTATTACTATAGTTAAACTAAATGAACTACATTAACATTAAAAGTGACTTTTGTAAGCCATATAATAATCCAACAATATGAAATGCTTAAGATTCAGAAGAAATGTTTAGTGAATTAATATCATTTTTAAATGTATTCATTGGATTATACAATGATTACCTCAAAGAGAGAGAGGAGAGAAAAAGAAAAAAAAATGTGATCTCTAGATAAATCTTTTATATGTGGAGTACCAAGTAAGAATTCCATTTAATAAGTCAGTTTAATCATTTGCTTTAATAATACATAACAGTAGGTGGCAGTCGAGGAAAAAGAGTAACCTCTAAAGCTTCAGTTATATCAGAAAATCTCCTTTCAAAAAATATGATCTCTAGACAAATCTTTTATATGTAAAATGCCAAGCAAGAACTACATTTAATAACTCATTTTTTTAATCATTTGTGTTGAATAAAACAGATACCAAGTGTCATACAGAAGCATATTATACTATGTGAAACTAATATCGGAGGTAAATAATATTAATACCTTAGTGCTCAGTGGCTGGATAAGTAGGTTAGTGTAAATGGGTGTACTTATCACCTATTTAACAAAAAATAATAATTTAATAATATTACTAGTAATATGTGAACTTTGTTTAGCAATAACTGTCACTCCTGGCATTCACAGCTTAAAACAGGAAGATTAGAGCAAGGGGTGCATCTCTGAAATGTTTCCCCACATTTCCTGTGTGTTACATGGCTAAAGAATCTCACAGTCATTTTAATGAATCTGGGCAGTTTAAAATCAGCTCATGAGGCTCCTTGAGGTGAATAAAGCTTCACTTTAATCTAGAGAAGTGATTTAAGTGTAATAGTTTGACTTAAGCATGTAAAATGAGAAAAAAAGTCTTGGAGCCTCATGGCCATGTTCTAAGTAAATAAATTACCTGTATCACAACAAACAAACCCACAGGCAGTCTCCAGGCTGTTTTTACTTGTAAAAGTATAAATAAAATAAAATAAGCTATTTTCTTATAAACTAATGCTTATTTATGTTAGTTATTAAGATAAAATACATGTAACATTCAGCAGTAGTAAAAAAGGTATTTTAACAGTAAGAACACCCCACTATATTGCAGTGATATCAGCCACTCAGTTTCATAAACTAATAACTTAATATTGTTGTAGAAATTTATTATGAACTATATGATTATTTTTCATTTAATATTGCTTGTTTATGATGTTATTAAAGAGTGATTAGATGTTAAAATCTAATAATAAGATGAATTAAAGTAAACTCACTTCATGTCCAATATGAAAGGTCAGATTAATAATATTAAAATAAAATTTTACTTATCAGTAGCTGCTTTGAGAGACTTGCAGACATTCACACATGCAATTTTAGTCTTTTGCTTCTTCTTTTTTGTGTCAAAGTATTTTTTCAAAAGATCTCTTTAATATAGAAGTGGAACAGTCCATGTCCTCAGGAATGGAAATTAAACTGTTATTTTTTAATAAAAGCAGATGCTTCCTCCAGACTGTTAAAGATTCTTGGTCCGTTAGAGAGATGAATTTTAATTCTTTCAGGATACATTATTTGAGTTTTAATGTTATTGTGTTTTAATAACTTCACAAGTGGCCGTCATTTTCTCCTCCTTTCTAATACTTTGGTACAATGGTCATTGTCAGACCTGATGTAGTTTTGATTAAATCTCAAAGGGGCATTTCTCCATGCTGTCTTTAATACAAGTTCTTTATCTAGATATGATAAGAATTTTATGACAATTTATTTTGGCTGTGATGAGGAAGTAGATGCCAGTTTTCTTATTGTTGTGTGAGCTCTCTCAGTGCCATAAAGTAAACCTTCTTGGAGTTTTAAAATTTCTGGAATCTAGGAGTTTAAGAAACCTATAATGTCCTCACCCTCTGTTTTCTCAGGGAGACCAAATATTCTTATATTACACCTCCTTTCCCGGTTTTCAGGGTTATCCAGTTTATTTTGTAGTCATGTATTTTGTTTAAGAAGGAATTCAGTTTGTAATTCTTCTTCTTTTAGCCTCCCATCAATGTCAGTTAAAGCAGTTTCTATATCAGAGATTTTATTTTGATGTTGTAATAGCTCCTTAAAGACTTCAGTTTGTTTCATACTGTTTTGTTGAAGGTTTTCTAGATTTTGCTTAAAGTCATCTATTTTTAAAGAAAATACTTAAAAAGTAGTATTCACCTTTTGCAGTTCTTTCTTCAGTGCTGTATTTGCTTGAGAGTGCTTAGAGCTGTTCTTGATTATATTATTATAGTATTATTATGTTATTTTAAATTATGTCTTTCTATGTATGTGATTTCTTTTTTGTCTGTCCCATGATGAGCTGATTTCAGGGAATCTAATTTAATCTACACTTGTGTAGATCTAAATGACAATGAAGTTACTTTTGACTTTGATTTTTGATTCACCAGAAAAAAAAGTCTCTGATAATTTGACAGAAATTTCTCTGACTAGGATTACCAACTTTGGTAGTCTTGAAGTTTGAACAATTGTTATTAAGTTTTGATAAAAAAATACTAATATTTTTAACTGAATTCTTGTCTAAATGTATAGTTTAAAGAGCTCTGAATTGGTGCTGCTACCAGATGGCCATCTTGGCTCTGCCCCCCCCCCCGTGCACTCTGCCTTCTAACTCACCTATTTTCAGAAACAGCTCCTCTTGAGAAGCCTCATACTCAACCAACCTTTTCATAAGTTCAACCTCTGATTTTTGCAGTTTTATCAGTTCATATGACTAGCTAGCTAAAGGTTTTTCTATTTTTTCCAACCTTTTGTTATTTGAGTTAATATATTCCTTCAATGTTTCATTTATTTCAATCACCTCTAAGAACATTTCATTTGTCCTGGTCCCTTTCACTAAACACATCACACCGAATGACATTTGACGACCTTTATTAAACTTCCATAACATAGTTTTGATAACCAACATTTGTTAAACAGAACTGAACACAGAATAATTGCTTTTGATCACAGCATAACATCCATGTAAAGTTAATCAGGACAGTGTGACCTACTCATCCTGCCCCCGTAAGCAGCGTCCATACCTCTGCTCGCTTACCTTACTTATGAAGCAGCGTCCAAGACTCACTTCATATCCCATTTATTGAATGACCCATCCAACCTTTACTTATGAAGCAGCGTCCAAGACTCACTTCATACACCATTTATTGAATTACCTTCCACCAAATAAACAGCATCCTTACCTCTGCTTATTTATTTAACAAGCAGCCTCCCCTCCAGCTGCTCACTTTCCTTTCCCACACCCTTAAATGAACATCCAAACACCAGAGGGGGAACAGAGGAGGACAAGTCTGTCCCTCTTCTCTGCCCACCCCGATTGATAAAATAAACACTATCCCACCAATCCACCACAAGAAAAGAGGGAGGGTGGGTGGGTAGCAAGTTCACACCAAAATGTGATTATTTACCCAGCTACACTTGTCTAAACCCATTAAGCCCCTCCCCACCCTTACCTCATATCCTCCCACACATTCCTTCTTCCATTTAGCCCTTTCCATTCCCAACCCTCTAATTCCCACTAGTGCATTTATCCAAACCCCCTTTTGAAGATCTCCCTGGACAAAATGGTTTGTTACCAAACCTCATTTGTCCAGGTCCCCTTCAATAAACACATCAGTCACACTGAATGCCATTTGACGACCTTTATTAAACTTCTAACATAGTTTTGATAACCAACATTTATTAAATAGAACTGAACATAGAATAATTGCTTTTAATCACAGTATAACATCCATGTAAAGTTAATCAGGACGGCATGACCTACTCATCCTGCCCCCATAAGCAGCATCCATAACTCTGCTCGCTTACCTTACTTATGAAGCAGCGTCCAAGACTCACTTCATACACCATTTATTGAATTACCTTCCACCAAATAAGCAGCATCCTTACCTCTGCTTATTTATTTAACAAGCAGCCTCCAGCTGCTCACTTTCCTTTCCCAAACCCTTGAAATGAGCATCCAAACACCAGAGGGAGAACAGAAGAGGGCAAGCCTGTCCTTCTTCTCTGCCCACCAGCCTGACCAGGCTGTTCCCCCTCCCTCATACCAAAATTTGTCAGACCTGACCACCCATAAAAGAAGGACTAGCCAAACATCATTTGGTGATCCTAAAACCATCCTAAACCAAAGTGGATCCCTATCATCAACTGAACACCCTGTCATATAAATACCCAAAACCACCAGTTGACTAAATGGTTAGAATAATCCAATGATCCCTCTCCATTACTATTCCAATCATAATTTTGCATACCTTCTATACCTTAATTAACTCTCCTGTACCCTAACTACCAGTAATATCCTAATGAGTCCTACAGCCTTACATGCCAAAGTCAAATCTAGAAGATTATCCAACGCCACATGAAACCATACAAGGGCACTTACCACCAACGGGCCTAGCTGTAACCCTATTTCCCACCCAATATGTAATAACAAAAATTGACATTTCCTTCCAAAAGTCCTACTATGCAATATAAGCAAAATATAATAACCCACCCCAACAGAACTCTATTTTCTTAGACCACTGAGTGCTACGCCTTCTGCACTCCCCTGTTTAGGACGTCATTGTGCAGTACTCTAGCGACTGGAACCTCTACCATAAGCACCTCTATCACCTTCGAGCCTGCTTCCTTCAGATCACTGACCAGTGCCAGTACTACTCTTCTCACTTTTAACATCTGCTTCCTTCAGGCCACTGACTGCTGCCATTCTGTGCTTTCCACCTTCCACCTCAGTTTCCTTCAAGGCTTTGCTCACTGTAGTGTGCCCTCTACAACCTTATTGCAAACCGCTCTTGACGACCAAAACATCTCTGGTGTATTCAAAACATCAGGAAAAGCCACTCAGACAAATTCATCACCTTCCAGCTCCACGTCCTTCTAGCCCCGACTGCTTACATCTGTGAAAGGAAGAACACTGTAAATTCACGAGACTCACCCAAAACTTTCTTAACAACATTAAGCATGTCAAAAAGCACCCTTTTTCTCAAACTGCCCCCCATTGCCCTGCCCTATCTTCCTTACCTCAGGTCAACCCCACCTTACATGCATAAATTATTTCACAACCAAAACAAAAACATACAACAAAATCAATAATCCACAGCAAGCACCAAAAGTAAAATGATACCAACTGAAGATGTTAGAAATAATCACTGTAGAAAGATAAGTTAAATATAAATATCCCTTAACTGCGCCATCTATTGATTTCCATATGAAACAAAGTCTGCTGAACATTTATGTGACCAACCCTGCAAAACTAACCCCATAGATCCCTTTCAAATGTGGTAAGAGCTGTTTGCACACAGTTGCCATATATAGTAGCAGAAAACAAATAATACGTACTGTCTTGCAATTTAATCTACCAATGTAGTCTGTATGACACCCAGTTGTGTACACCATAGTGACCCCAATTTCCCCAACTAAACTGAATAACATGAAACATTCACATAGCAACCACTCAATAAACCCACGCAAACCAAAAAAAAACTGCCTGATATACAGGACTGAAGAGCTACAAACATTCATCACCTCTCCTTGTCCTTAGCTTACTGCAACTGTGCTAACAAGAAGATGCCCCAAATTCATGTTACAGTAATTTTGTCCTCTACAACCACCCTAATTCCCCCTGAAAAACACCAATCATTCTTCACCCTACCTATAAATTAACTTGAATCACCTTTCAGCACATCTCCACAAATCTGACATGTTAAAATTAAGTACTTACCGAAACAGGCTTAGCAAATATTACCTCTCAAGAGCACTTATATACTCCACCAACAGATGATCCGCTGTGCTTCCCATCTGCAAAAAAAGAGAAAATTAATAGCTGTGCAAATTAACTCCTTCCCAATAAATGCTGCTAGATGCCAGCTTACTTATGAATTTCTCCTGTGTTATCCTAAAGACTCCCCAAAAAATTTAACCATGACCAGTTCCCAAACCATACTATACATTTAAACCAAGACAACTATCCAAGGTCACACACCCGTATAGAACAAATGGCCTATCAGGGATAACTTTCATCTATTGCTCCTAAAACTAAAAGTGTGCACTTGCGATAGCATGAATTCCCTTGCGGGTACGAAGTCACGAATTGACCAAAAACACCATGTTCTGGAATAGACCCAGAATAATAAAGTGGGAAATGCTGGAATTAATGTATATCTCATATTAAGTAACCTTAAGAATTACATAGCTAACTCCTATTAATTCTTTAAAAAGATATTCTTTATAGGTAAACCAGAATATTTTAAACACCCCATAACCCACCCATTGAAGTTGACAGCAACCATTAGCACGAGTTCCACAATTTGCCCGTTTGTTCCTCCCCATGAGGGCTAAAACAACTATCCAAACATTAGAAATTACCAACTTTTTTTTTTTTTAGTTTGCCCAGGTTCACTACCCTATGTATGAAGTTAATGCCAACAATAGTGGGAATCTATTTGACAGGCAAGATTTGTCTAATATATAGCATATTAAGGACACATTGACTTAACACAAACACCTTCCCTTAAAACAAACACTGTCAGTAATTTTCCTTTGACTACCATGTTTAAATCCGAGTCAAGCTACCATACAACCTGGGTACAGATAATTTTCAAGGGCATTTCTTCTGTATAAAACCATGTATCTCCATACCTCCTGTCATCAAATCTGACATCCGATACAACAACCCCTACAACATGTACCTGCCTAAATATCATGCCAAATTACAAAGACTCCAAAGATTCCTATACAAGACAATTACTGGTCTAAAATTCATCTCCCTACACTCTGTGCCACAGTCTTCCTTGTAGTGATCTGTGAGTAGCCTTCCACGCTATTTAATGACCCAACCCTGCTTAATCTCCTTCACCTGTGGAACACCAGAATCATGAAAGCTTAGGCCAAAGACTGACTCAGAAGCACTGCCACCATAAGTAGAATCGAGGCAAGACCCAAACAGGGAGAAGTTTAACTAATGCTGTACAAGCTCAGAAAGTTGACAAAATAGGCTTGCATCAGCATGAATTTAATGAAGTGCAGCATAAATTTACTGAAGGGTATAAAGTCTGAAGCCTAAGCATCTGTGTTTTTTTTTTATCATTAATGAGTTGCCTGACCATGACAATCGCATGAAAGCAGGCGAAATCTAAAGAGTCGAGAGGTATGACCTATCTGCCCAATCAAGTGGCTTCACCACCCCCTTTAACCTCTCGGATGGCTGAAATGGCAAGCCCACATTAGGTACCACCTCAAGATGCTCCACTGTGTGAAGAAGGGCCACTCCTGCACCATCAAGGCATGGGGGGCACCAGTGAACAACTTGCAACCCACAGAAACACACGAGCTTGACTGACATCCGGGCAACTGCAAGGAGGCCAAGCACATTACACAGCCTCTCAAAGTGAAGAGCCTGGACCAAGAGCCAGTAAAGTGACTCAAGCATTGTAATAACTTGTCCAACAGCCACAAGTCCAAAAATAGGGACAGACCTTAAATATTGCTCTTACAACTTAGAAGGTTGCTAAATTAACAGTATTTCTGACAGCATGCATTTTTCTGCAGGATACAAAGTCTGAAACACCGATGTACGTCATTACTGAGTGACGTAAATCCTCAGATTAACCCAGCGAATTGCCAGAAAATGCATATTTTATGAGGAATAGATCAGCAATATGAGGCAGCAAAGCAAACCAGAGGCCATTATGAGCACTTAGCTGCTGGAAGCGCAACAGCACCCTTATAACCTCTCAAGGTAAAAGAAATAAACCTAGACAACCACCCACACTCACCATCCAATGTAACAGCCAAGCACAACCAACCTACCCAGCAACTACAAACTCCCCTCTTTAAAATCCTTGTGCCTTACAGATTGAACATCCCCAGATTATTTGATGCCCTCCCCCTTAACAGTGAACACCACCAGACATGTTCGGTGAGTGACCGTTACTCGCTGGTGATTCCTGCAAAATCCAGACTAATCGTCCTCTATAGCTCAGCTGGAAGCAACCCTGCTGTAGTAAGCAGACCACCTCCAATATAGCCATAACTGTGGGGAAAACCGTATGAAATCCCCAACCTGTAATAACATTTAATGACCTTGATCACAATGGAGTAAAATGTGTTAACAAATGCACAGAGCATTTTGTGCATGTGCCATGCCCTTTACCCTTGAGATGATTCAGGTTAAGCTTGTAACAGCGGATACAGTTCTTTGTTGGAAACACTTATTCCTATCTGCTCTCTGAAATCCTAACTGTCTATAAGAACCACATTTAATACCGATTATTGTCTTATCTCAGATCCCTTTTCCAGTGCTGCCTTACCTCCTCTTTCTGCGCCCAACTGGTTACTTCTTTTCCCAGCATACTATCCTAAACACAAACAAAACCCTATAAAACCTATTGCTGACAATAGCTGAAGTGTTGCCAGCCTCAAACACCTCAGCTTTGGGCACCAGAAGAAGAAATTGTGACAACAGCCTAATTCGAAACAACACTCTGGAAAAGGAGCCATGATGACCATGAGCTGATCAGATGAGCGTGATTGTTAAATATTGTTCCTATAAACCTTGAAAAAAGCTATTGAATGTGCTGTTTTTTTTCCCCAGTATGACACGAAGTCTAAAGTGTTGACCATTGCTCCTAGTGAATTCTGGCCAGCTCATAGGCCAGCAACCATTACTCGAGGGTGCCATGTGGCATGAAAGCACCTTACAATGAAATGTACCACTTGGATGAAAGCCATCAAAATGAACCACACTAAATAAGTATCCTACCCCCCCCCACCAGCATCATTTAAGCTAAGCCGCTGCATCACTGCTCTAATCCATTTTGTAAAATGAGTGAGTGAGAATCCCAAGCATCTCGATGGATGCCGTAATCTACCTCTACTTAACCACCTCAATCCACTCATATCCTCCATACTAAAGCAAAACAACTCTTCTCCACTGCTTGAGGCAGCCAGGACACGGAAGAAAAAGAAGGAACTGGAGAGACTTTCAGTAATACCAACTTTTATTTAATCCTATACAGTGGCACAAACCACCTCATCATTTAAACCGGCAAGGCAATATATTGTTTAAATTAAGGTTAGTTTGTAATAGATTTAACTTACTCTGTTCCTCCGGACCCCTTGGCAAAGTAATTGTAGCAACTTCGGACCTCTTCCACCCCCCCCACCCCTCCACAATGTAGCAGCAGCATCATTAGGACTATAAAAGACTTGAAAACCTACTATTAAAGAAAGGAAAGAAAATCCTGCATCACCCAACTCACCTCATTCTTTGTAAGAAAACTAACCCAAGGCCTACCTGACCATCAAGGTTCCTACAGGCAGGGCCGGCCTTAGCTGAAATGGCGCCCTAGGCGAAGTAGTGCTCTGGTGCCCCTTAAGCCCCACCCATGCCATTCTCAAGGAACACCCCTATTTGAACCACGCCCACAGGTAGGTCACTCCCACAAAAGCCACTCCAGTCATTTCTTTAAATTTTTTTAATGGCTTAAAAAATCAGTGAATGCTTTGTCATAGTGTAACAAAGGAAGCAAGCCTTACACACCAGCATATCACTGACCAGCATGTACAACAGACACTGGGCACTGACTGACCATAATGAAATATGTAGCATAAACATAGTGTTACAATGCACGAGATCGACAGCAATCTTCTCTGTCAGAGAGAATAAGGGACAGCAAAAAGGTTTACTAATGCATGAGCACAACAGTTTTTTAGAGTTTGGATATGTATGCTCACCTTTTACATATGCCGATAGCTGTCCATCACCTCTACCAAACTTATCAGCATATCTGGTTAGTTTGGAACACCACTTCAATAATCAATACAATGGTATTCCAGCAGAAAGGCAATCCATAGAAATTGCTTTCCTAAGAATAAGAGACAAAACCCTCCATAGCTGTCAACTGTACCTGCCAATGTGGAACAAAGTGGCAAAGGTGGAACACTTCCTTGCAGCATACTAAAGTCCATCTAAGCTGATCAATGTGATTAAAATATATTTCTTTATACTTAGGACTCAGCCCTATTTATCATGTATCTCAGTTACAATTTGACATAAGATTACCTTTTAACTTGTGCCACTGGAAGGACAATTCTTAACTACCACACTGGCCCAAGTACTGTATCATGCAACACAATGAAATGTAACAGCTATACTGGTTTAAGCCATGCAATCAGATTTACAAAATTTAAAAACTGACTTAGTGCCTCCAGTGCTTGTTAAGTATACATAATGTTAATAAATAATTCAACTTCAGTTCCTTTGCCCCCAAAACTATATATGTGGAGGCAAGCGCTATATTCAACTACAATCTAAAACCAGGGAGCCAGCTCCCCTATTCTTAAAATAGAACCAAAATCGTCACATGGCTATTCTTGCATAATATAAATGAGTGCCCAGTTAAGCCACACGGGAGTAGGAAATGGCAAACATATGATTACAGTTCTCAGTTATCACACAACACAAAATTAAAACTAAAAATGGAAAGCTATTTTAACAGCAAGGAATATCACACTATAGACAGATATAAAACAGCTAAAATTGCTACCAAAGTACAATATAATTGTCACATAGACTATGACATCAATGGTACAAACTGATACAACAGTAATATAATGGAAGGTAACACAATAGAAAATGCTACATGTTATAACAATGGGCTATTATTTAATAGGTTTAAATCAGTTGGGCATAAAAAATACACGTGTGGTGCATGCATGCCATTACCACTCCAGACCTACTTATTTGATTATTCCAGAGACAGACTGTGGCACTTCATTATAATGCATAACTAATAATGTCTATCATGCTTAGTTTTCATTTGTATGACATAAGCAGTTACCAAAGTACATAAACACTATTCTTGCTAATATGCGTCACTGCATCAGAAAGAAAGCTGTTTCATTGCACATGATTTATAAACTGACTTCACAGCATAGAATGAGTAATTTAAAACTAGCAATGAAAGGAATGGTGATGACCTCATGAAACAGCCCACTATATAACATTTATTTCTAGACCAAAACTAGCAATAAAAAGAATGGCAATGACTTCTTGAAACCAAAAGCCCACTACACAACAGGTATTTGTAAACCACTGTCTTTTTAGAAGTTTCTACATCATTATGCAACTGCTGCAATTGTAACAGATAGGAAAGGAAAACTTAGCATTTCTTTCCATCAAACATTTTCTCCAACATTCATACACTGGCCAAATGTCTTAGAGCAAGAAATCTTGACAAAGCCGTAAAAAGAGGGACAAAGGCTCCCAAAAACAGGGCAATGTTTAAATATTGCTGTTACAAACTTAGAAAGCTGATAAAGTAACAGATTTTACATTAACATGAATTTTCCAAAGGATATGAATTCTGAAACTCAAATGTCTAGCATTTCCTAATTTCAGTCTTTAATGATTTACCAATAGTTTGCCAAAAAACACCATTTGATGAAAAATGGACAAAAAAAGAGGCACAAATCTGGATATTCTTTGGAAATCTATACACACCAGATACAGGAATATTACAAAATGGCAATAGTGTGATGCAGTCACTAAAGGCACTGTGGGATTGGTCTCCTTGTTACATTGCTACTTAATTTGGCCAGTTTAAACTATGCCCACCAAAACTCAGTCACACCTCTTCCACTTCAGTACAATTACACCACTGAGAATGCAAGCTGGCAATATTCAATGACACTGACAAGGGCTAGTAGTATTTCCTTACAAATAAACTAGTTTTGCAACAAACCTGCATTTTACCTATACATGCAATACAGCAACCAACACAAAAATGCCATGTTGTGTATCCGTTCTGAACAGACTGCTTGGATTCAGCCTCTCTACATCTTTTTTGCAAATTCAGTCACTCCAGATGCATTACACTTACAGCCAGAGACAAATAGTCTACATTCTCACCACCCTAACAAAGTGCTTAGCAACCTCCCCCTCTTCCTGGTTTATAGCAGCTTATACTTAGACCCAGAGAGAAATAAATGGTAAAAAAGCAGACATTCTCACAACACCAGATCAAAGAATCCAGTACAATAGCTAGCAACCCCCCCCCAGCACAGCAGCTTACACCAAGAGCCAGAGGCAAAAACAAATCTAGACATCCTCACGACACTAACAGTTCACAGAAGGTATACTGAGTAGCTATGCAATAAGTACATTTGTGACAATAAGAAATATCACAAATATGTATGGCTACATATTGCAGCTGTATTTTAATTAAAATTGTTGTAAATATGACAGTTACAGACTTTTTACTTCAGAAAATATGTGCCAAGTCACATATCTTTTTATATCAACTTTCTAGTTTAACAGTAGTATTTCTAACTTGAAATTCTTTCCCCAAATTGTTTGCTTTGTCCTTAAGTCCTCAGATAAACTGTTAAGAGCTACTACGCTGCTAAAAAATATCAAGGAAATTACAGACTTGTGCTCCTCTTTAGGATATTCTGGGAATTTATGAATAAAATGTGCCCTGCTCTGTGGTTTATTTTTCTTCCAAGGAAACAACACAAATGGAAGCATATGTACTGGCAACTTACTTCCTGAGACAAGCCCCCATAAATGTACAAGGAGCAGACTTTCCTGACCGAAGGTAGCAATTAAAACATCTGTAGGCAGTTGGTGACCGTGATCCTTTATTTTTTAGTTCTTTTGTATTCTGGCAAATCGCACGAAGTACAGTTGTTGGGATAAAAGAACTAGAAAATAAAAGCTCCGATACCAACTGCATGAACCCTGCAGATATTTATCTTCCACTTGATAATGGGCGACTGCAACAGATTAGTGTACAAGCCTGTAAGTAGAGATTATTGTTTCGGACAATAATAAAACTTACAACTAAATTGCAGGTTAATGTGTATTTGTAGCTAACTAAAGTCACTCTTCATCTTTTAACTAATGTTTTACTTATAGGTACAGAACCAGCCATTAACCTGCAGTCAGTTGTAAGTTTTTTGGTTCAGTTTGTATTTTTGGAATTTTCCTCATAATAAAATTACCTTAAGTTGCAACTTGCACAAATGACGAATTAAAAAGAACACCGCTCGCAGCCTGCCCATAGAGTCAAGAGAAGCAGATGACAATCAAGACACCGATTCATCCAATTAGTTAGTTGCCTTGCACACACATTTGCATTCATAACAAATGCACTGAAAACAACCACATCACAAAAGTAGTGACCTTTGCCAATACTGCCCAAGAGGTGAAGATTATCCATTGACAAATGAAAAAGAAGTCACTCTAAGTAAGGTTTACTTAGATAAACCTAGGACCTCTATCACAGCAAAAAGGGACTCATTCATGTTCATGCAAAATCTCAACTGCAATGTACACCAAGGAGAAAGAATCACCACTTTGCCTGTGAATTCTGTTACTAGGAAGAAAAGAGAAAGGCACATGGAGTGGTTTACGTAAAGTTTTGAAACTATTTTGTTAGGGAAGATGCATCCCAAGAGAAATACAATCCTTGTGAATGACCAAAAAGGATTCCAGGCAAATATGTGCTGAAGCTCTGAGATCTTAAGGGTAGAGATAACTGCTTTAAAAACAGAGAGAGGAGAAATAAGCCTGTCAATCAGGAAATTCAAGTTCCTAGGAAAAAGTTTCTTTAAGGGCAGACAAAGACAAAAGCCACCTACAAGAATCTACATTCTGTTGCAGGGATTTCAAAAATGCCCTACCCTCCACTCCCCATTCCTATTGTGGCATTGTGGTAATACTGCAGGGGCTGGCATGCAATGGGGATAATGTGGTGTTTTGCCCTGCCTTCGCAGCAGCTCAGCTATGCCCATCACCCTACCCTCCTAACTTTTGCCATCTCACTCAACATCCCTAGAATTTGCCAGGAATCGTACCTGAGAATGCCCCGTAGCTACCCACACTCCAAGTTGGACATGTCCATCCCTTCCCTGTCACTCCATCGGTTCATCTGAGCAATTAATTCAACCCGAGTCAACAGGGTTGCAGTCAAGACTTTACCCCTCAATAAGTCAAACAGATTTCTGAGTAATTGAAAATTAGTTATAATCTCAAGGATTTGGAAAAAGAGATACCTCTACACCAAACTAGAAAGTAGTAGTATCGTTTCTGGTAAGTTCTGTCACTTTAAAGACCTCCAATATAAAGTCTGACAGGACCTAAGGGTCCAAGAAAGCAACTAAGTACAAAGGTGGCATCAGCAGTTACTCAATCTATTGCACTCCTTTGTATTACACCATGCAGAGAGCTGAAAGCCTAACATTCAACCCTTCTTCACCACCAAAGCTTAGAGGAGACAAAAAGATAGGCTTTGGTACTTCTACTCTGAATAAGGCAAGCAGGTGCAGATTCACATAAGAGGGATACAATTTTTCCCTGATACTTAAGTGAGAAGTCTTTCAAAATGAGCAGCCTCCTGCCATACTGAAGTGAGGGCGACATGGAGAGAACTTCACTCTCCTTTATGGCAAACTGGGAAATATTTACAGTGCCATACTACCAGATCTTTACTAGGAAGGTCTCTTATATTTTCAGTTTCAGAAAAGGACAGGAACTGAGGCTGTCAGACAAGCTGGTAATGCGCTTTGTTATCCTGGAATGTGAATAGCTGAGAAGGGATAACTCCCCACAGAAAACCACACAACTAGACCACCAGCATCTGTCTGTACAGGGGGTACTAGTATGTCCTGCCCTGGTTGTCTACATAACACAACAGAGCCTGTTTTACTAGTGTGTAATCCCCCCCCCCTTTTCCAGGAACTCTACTTGATCTACAGTATGAACACAAACTAGATTTGCACAACTAGCCAGAAAAGCATCTATCATCAAAACATTTTAAGCCTAGGGAGTTTCTCTTTCAAAAGGTGAGAATCAAACCATGTATCTTGTGAGGTAAACCATTATGCCAAACTCCAAACCCACAAAACATGTACACATATCCATTACCCCTAAACACCCTAGTACTGCTAAAGCAGCCACCAACTCACACCTGCACTTAGTTGGAAAAGGCAAAAGAAAATGTAAAGTAAAACATGGACCTCATTTCAGATTCTTGTCAATGTAAGAAAGAAAAAAGTAACTTCACAACTTCATACAAGAAAAAAATGTAATATTCCCAGATAAACAATAAAATTAAATCCATTATTAATACAACAAAACAACATATATGTTTACATTCCCAAACCTAGAAAGTAAAAAATCCTGACTGCAAAATGTTGATCTAGAAAGATGAAAAGTAAACATACTGAGGAAAAAACTGTTCCCATATACATCCTACAAATTATACAAACTCTCTACACACAGTCGCTGCAAAGCAATCAAAACTGAAAAAGCAACATTCGATATTATGCAGAAAAACAGTGAAACTGATGAAATTCAAGCCATCCAAAGACTTAATACAAAAGTTAATAACTAATGCCATTAATATAATAGTCCTTATTCTACAAATACACAAAAATAATTAACTTACAGCATAGGAAAAGGATGACCAAGTAACTCAGAACTTCAGAAAAATAATGAAAAATATTAATAGTTTTGTTTTCTTTTTTGTACCCGAGTGCACCCATGTCATTATGCATTAAAAAAAGTACCTCAGAAGAGTCAGAACTACAGCACAAAAAATCCGGAAAGCGCAGTTGGTAGCCCGCGTGGTGTAGAGGGAACCAGTCCGCCGATAATCCACACCGATGTCGTCCAGTCCACAGATCAGGAACACAGGAAGTAACGACAGCCAATGGCTGCGCCCGCCTCTATCGTCAATGAAAAAAGGAATGAGAGGCGGGTATGGGCTGCGTTGTATTATAAACTGTGGATGGATTGGAGCAGTAGTCAGGGATGTGGGGGAGGGCGCAATGCTACAAAGGGCGGGCGCAACTACAGATGAAAAGAGAAGTTAAGTTAACGAAATTGCGCCCTTTATGATGCCGGCTTTATGGCGCCCTAGGCGGTCGCCTAGTTCGCCTATGCCTAAGGCCGGCCCTGCCTACAGGTCGTTACAGATGTAATCTTGCTCTGTAGCAAGTTCATGCCAAAATGTGATTACTTACACAGCTACACTTGTCTAAACCCCTTAAGCCCCTCCCCACCCTTACCTCATATCCTCCTACACATTCCTCCTTCCATTTAACCCTTTCCATGCCTAACCCTCTGATTCCCACTAGTACATTTATCCAAACCCCTTTTGAAGATGTCCCTGGGCAAAATGGTTTGTTACCAAACCTCATTTATTTTCTCTTCTTAATTATTGGAAAGCATCTCTTGTACTAAAGCTGAAGCTTAAACTTTTGCTGAACATCTGTAGATTCTTCATGACTAGTGTCTTTTTTCACCTTTTCTGGTTGATATTTTTTCAGTTTTTCCAAATTTCTTCTTTGTTAGCATCCAGGCAGTGTGCTTATTAGCCTGTAACTGAATTTTACCCAAGGAGACAGTTTTACTGGCAGTTTTTTTTTTCTCAATTTCTGTTTTCACACTGGGAGAACTGAAATTAAGCTGTTGATCATTGTGCAGACATCTTAGAAGTCCTGACACACTTCTGTCTTTTCTGCTTTTATTTATCAAAGAAGTGCTTGTAATATGTTATTTATGTCATTATTTTTCCTTTAGACTTTTTCTGTGAACCTACCGAGAAATTTATTGTTAAAATCTGAATTGTCTGTCCCCTCTTGCAGTGGGTGAATGCTTTGTTGTGGATTAGCCCATCAGCCTGCTTATCAAACAAATAACTACATAGAGTATTCTTGTGCAAAAGTTATTTTGGGCTTGTTTATGTGATTTTTGTCAGAGTTCTTTCTGGACCCTCAGTCTCCATCATTATCTGTTAGATGCTTCCTCCACATTTTGTTATAATGAAGAAAAACTACAGAAAATGATTTGTACTTCAGACAGAAAACAATACCTACAATGGCTGCTAAGTTTATGAATGTGAATTAATGAATGATGCCTGCATGCCTCTGATTAGCCACAGTCACTGTTTTTGAAAAACAAATTTGCTTCCAAGTACATTTACTTCAGAACCGTATAAATATTCCTACCATTTTAATATACTCTGAATCTTTGGTATGCTTCATCTCTTTCTGTGCTGATATAACTTATTACTGTGTTTAGTGGTGCAGTCAACATGGCTAGTTAGTATTTAAAATGCTATAATATGCAAACACGTCTAATATGCATTTTTTTAGTTCTTTGAGAGAATATTTTGTAATATTCAGTAAGATTATAATACCTAAACCATTTTCCTCAAACTAAGATAGTATATTTGTGAGAGGTTACTGTAACAGATCTTCTATGGAGAAATCAGTAGTACATTACCTCTTAACAGACTGTATTTGTATTTGGAATTGAGTTTTGTCTGGCTTCCTTGCAAACTGGACAGTGTGCATGTCAGTAATCAAATGAATTTGTGTTTAGTTCTGTTATGATTTGAGACAGTTCCTCCTTACAACATTGCTTATGATTACTAGATGTTTTACTAGGTTGTGTCTGACGTGGCTTACTAGAAGAAACAAAGATGGCTGTGCTAATGTTGCCTTTATATGAGTTTCATATCATTCTTATGTCAGTCTAGGAATCCATTTAAGACACATATTCACTTATACAGTGGAATGACATTGCTGAAAAAAACTCAAATTACTAACAGAATGTTGTATCTCTTGTTGTGATGAGTGTCCTCACACTACTGCACATTTCAGGGTTATTATTATACCACTGTGAAGCTGATTAGTTTTGTGTTTGCTATTACCTGGCTACTATAAATACAGATGACCTAGATTATAATTATAAAAAGACCACTTATGTGGATCTTTGATTCTACCCATTGTCAATTTGACTCTGATCTTGTGGGATTTCAAGAGACTTGGGAAAAGCCTGGAGCAGTGATGGAATGGCTGAATCTAGAAGACAAACATGGCATCTGGGAACAATCAAGGTTCTATCAGGTTAACCTCTTTTGTAAGAAGGCAGAATATATGCCCCAGGAGATCTTCACAGCATCAGTAATGCTATCAACAAGCCATACTGACCTTGTGTGTTGGTACATAGCACCTTATCTGCAAATAAGCTTAATGAAATGGTTGACATTTTTGTTGATTAGCTGTTTATAGTCAGGAAATGCATTCACTGGCCATTTTCAAATGGATATTACATAAACAATTTAAAGTCTGCCTCCAAATATTCTACTTGGAGAAACTTTTCTTCCATTGGAGTTTGAAGAGGTTACAAAGGTACATATCCATTTTACTGTGGTTTGACATAAGGGGCTGTGATACTTCTAATGCGTTATCTTGGCATACTCTATTTATTAGTTTTCCTAACATTTGCAGAAAAAACACAAGATAGGACCACCACGATAATTCAATAAGACTTTAATCCAATGGAAAAAATGTGGATAAGCGCTTTCACGTACAGACTGAGTACGCTTCTTCAGATCTCTAAAACATATCAAAAAGCTCTCACCTTAAATAGTATTCACTAGAATTAATCATAAGATAACTAATTAAACAATTTAACAATAAAACAATTAAAACAACATAATTAGTTCAATCACTCAAAATAGCTCTCATTTCTGTTAAAAAACTTCATTTAACAAACAACATACCCCTGTAAGAACATCTAGCATATAGTATTCAAAGAAAACATATATATTATATAAGTGACATAATCGCGTGTAAAGTGCCTATGTATCAATGCTTAAATAATCATTGCAATATATGTTTACTTATTAAATAAATACATCAATTCATATTCAACATTAAATAAAAATTAGCTTATTATAAATATATCAATCTCATTAACACTATATAAATCAACTAAATAAATAAATAAATATAAACGCCATAAACAAAGCTCTATTTAATAGGGCGTGAATCAAGTATTGGTTTAATACTCATATATTGATTCAGACCCGGATGCTGATGGGCTTGCATTCTAAGGATCCACTGGAGCTCTACAGTTTCTAGTCTATTTACAGGATTCCCTCCCCTTTCAGTAGCCTTAACTAATTGTAGCACCCTAAACGCAAATGTATGTCCCTTATATACAGAAATATGTTTCGCTAGTGCGTTCAATTAATTGTTCTTTTTTATATCATAAATATGATTATAAATCCTGTCTCTTAATCTTCGGGATGTCAAGCCTACATAAAAGACTTGACATTGTTCGCAGGTTGCCAAATAAATCAGATTGGAACTATTGCACGAAGCAAAAAATCTAGGTGTAAAATTAAACCCTATACTAGAGTGTTGGAAAACTGTGTTTTTGCTAATAAAAGGGCATAAATTACAGGAGCCGCAAGGAAAAGTTCCAAGAAGCTTCCTTTCTTTCAAAATACTTGACTGTTTTAATGGGATGCTGCGATCAATGCATAAAATTCTCTTTAGATTTTTACTATTCCTATACGTAAAACCTGGCTTTGTACCTACAATCTTGCATGTATCATGCTCAATACTAAGTATATGCCAATATTTTCATATAATACCTATAATAAAATTATTATCATTTGTGTATCTGGTGACAAAAGTTACCTTGTCATCAGAAACACCCCTCCTGTTACTATCACTACCATAACTGTGATACCTTCTATTATGTTCCTCATCCACTTGTAAGTCATTATTCACATTATCATTACTCAATGAACCCATTCCACCTAACAGTTTTTCCCTAATGTACCCTACAACATCTCTTTTATATCCCCTGTTGATGAATAAATCTTGTAATAAATCCGCTTGTTCTTTTAGCTGGGTTGGTTCTTTACACAACCTACTTATCCTGATAAACTGACTTTTTACAACATTTGGAAATATATGGCGAGGGTGCATACTGCCATATTCCAATATTGTATTTTTCCAACATTTCTTCCTAAAAAGGTTTGTGGATATATAACCATTTAAATCCTTGGTTATAGTTATATCTAAGAAATCAACACTTATTTCAGAGTATTCCATCGTAAATTTCAGAAAGCTAGTTGTAGATTCCATAAAGTTCACAAATTCCTTTAATTCAGCAATTGTGCCATTCCAAACTAAAAGTATGTCATCCACAAACCTTTTATACAATATTACTTTCTTAAACAGCTCACTATCAAATAGATTATTCAATTCCCAGTGGTATACAACAAGATTAGCATATGTATTTGCGCAAGGGGTTCCCATCGCTACACCCCATCTCTGTATATATAACTGATTATTGAACATGTATACATTGTTGTTCAAAACAATGTCAAGTAAAGCACAAACCAAGGTCTGTTTTTCAGAACTAAAGTTAAAAAAATCATTTAACAGTTCTCTAACAGCTTCCAGCCCATATTCATTAGGTATTGCAGTGAATAAGTTCTTGACATCCAATGTGACCAATAAACATGTTGTGGGTATTGATCTAAACAAATCACTAGTTATAATACTAATTAATTCATACGTATCTTTCAGGATCGTAGATATATTTTCTAACAATGGACTAAGTATTTTCTCTAAATAAACCGAGACTGTAACTGTTGCCCATCTCTCTCCCGCTATTATTGGGCGCAAAGATAACGGTATAATTCCCTTGTGTACCTTCGGCAAGCCTTTTATATATGGTACCACAGGGTATTCAACAAAAAAGAATTCATACAAATCATGTGAAATTTGTCTACACATCATGAGGTCATAGAGCTCATCATGTATCTTTTGTAATAACTTTCGCAGCATCAACCTGTTGATTTTACAATAAGTTACATCATCTGTAAGCATTCCTAGCATCAACTCATTGTATTCATCTGTATCTAAAATAACTACCCCTCCCCCTTTATCTGCTGGCTTAATAGTAATGCTAGAATTCCTAGATAAGCTAAATAGAGAGCTATTCTCTTGATTAGTCATGTTATAAAAACAACACTTACGTTTTTTAAAATAGTCATAGAAATCTCTTTCACACAGTTTTATAAAACTGTCCATTGCATTAGAAAACATAGGCATATAAGAGCTTTTTCGTTTAAACTTACACTCATTGCTCATTCTATGTGCATTATTGACATTCATATACATTAATTTCGAAGATACTGAGCGTCCAAAGAGTCTCAAGTCAATTAAAAGTTCACTCAAACTACTGCTTTGGGAGGGTATAAAAGTTAGACCTCTGTTAAGCAAAGTCAAGTCAGATTCCGATAATTCATGGCTGGAATAATTAAAAACTATACCATTTACTCTCTTGCTCGCTGTCTTGGTCCACGGTTCGCTCCAGAGAACTTCCTTTTTCTCCTTCCTCTGCTTCCTAACATTTCCTATATATCTCAGATCAATGGTAGTTTTCCATCTGCATTCATAGAGATAGTGGTACTTCTGCTGTTCACAAAATCTACTTTGCAATCTGATGATTACAACCTCTGATCTATCTTCCTTTTTTTTCCTAATTAAGACTACCCAAAGGGTAATGCCTCTGTGTTTAAGAGATGTACCTACCAGTGCATATAACTTCCTTGGCCTGTTTTGCTGTAGCTTTGAAGAAAAAACATAACCCTGAGTATTTTCTTGTATGAGACATCAACATTCTGGTGGCTAGTAATCAATATAAATGTTTCTTTATTTAGTTTCCATGACGATCACACAGTGAACCATGGCATATTACCTGTCTGTCTAAATTTACATTTTGCCATATGCTTTCTTTGGGACATTTCTTAGCTGATTTAAATATTACTTCTCTATCATGTTTCAAGAATGGCTTGTTGCATTAATTGCTCTATCACTGCCATTTGGGGGTTCTGCTGGAGCTATTTTTTTATGCTTGTTTTTCAAGATGGTGTATGTTGCCAGTTTATGACTGGATGCATCATGGCCATGTTAGTAAAATCATCCGTATCTGTCATTTGCATCCATCTACAGCAGTGCTCTTATGGTGCTGAATACGTACATGTCAGTAATCAAGGAATGGGATTTTACAAATCTGAGGAACGTGATCCTGGACAAGACAGAAACTTTGACTATACTTACCTTCTTTCATCTTCCATTTATTGAAAATGTTAGAGACTGAGCCATACATCTGAAGTCCACAATGTTAAGTGTAATCCTAAATGATGAACTAGGTATTAGCTGTTGAAGAACAACCTTTTTCTATCTTCACAGTTTTGAATGGTTTAAGTGCCTTACCATCATTGCCAGTCTCAAAGCTGTTCTACATACTCTAGTGTCAGTCAGATTAGATTATTGTGTTTCTTTATGTGCAGATCCTTGGCACAGACCTCTGCAGTCTTCAGCTGATGCAGAATGCTGCAGTCAGGGTACTGACTGAGGCATACTATATTGTCGCCATTTCCCTATCCTGCAGTATTTTACTTGGCCTCCCACACACAGTAACATTACTTATGGTGTATTATCACTCATATTTACCCTGCCTGTATAAGATTAGTAAACCCTAGGGCTTTGATTAGTCTTTAGTGCATAGTACGCTGGCTATGCTTTGCATCTGTGTTTAAGAGAGGTTAAGTTCTTCAAGTGTAAGATTTTTTTACTTCTGCTACACCATCTGGAAATGTTACATTGCTAGTTTAGAGGATATATCAGCTGTTTAATGTTAGAATTTTTAAATACCAGCTAAATGCTTCTTTTTTTAATAAGAAATTCAGCTCTATGCTATGCCCTAGCCCACCCTCTGACTTTTTAGTTCACTTATTATACTAGTTGTCCTTTATTTATTTGTTTATTGTTGACTCATTGTTAGTTTGAATATTGTATTATTACTTTTCCTACTTTAAGGCACTATGGAACATTGTCTAGCACATTAGAAATAAAGAATCCCTTGATGTATCAATTATCTGTGGTGTGGCAAGAAATCAAATCCATTTGAACTTTGGGTACACTGAAATGTGGTGGTGGTTGTGGTGATGAGGATACTGCATGCCCTATGTGATGATGCTTTTTAATTAATGAAACAACAATAAATTCTATCCCCTGATGGCTGTGAATCATTCCTTCTGTATATTCTAGCTGTCCCTTGTAGCTGTATGGGTAACTGAGTTCATTCTGGTGCGGTCAAAGTTCAACTGCAGTTGAAGATAGTAGAGTGCACGTGGAGACTATTTTCTTATATAACATACTGCTGTCTTTGTAAATCAGTAATAATTACCACCTACACTGAAATCTTACTGCGGTCCTTAAATCTGGAAGTTCAACCACAGAATGTTTATCCTTATCAGCCATCTTCCCTTCTGTCAATGACAGATTAGAATATGGGCATACACATTTTCTTTAGCATAGTTTACTTTTCTGCTTGGAGAAAGTATCGGATTCCATGGTCCCTTTTTTGGTGCATGATTCAAACTTCTGCATTGCATTCTTCCAGAGAAGGTCATTCAAAAGACACATACAACAGTTTGGTGCAGTTTACTTGGTATTCATCCAGAAGGTCAGAAGAGAGTTCTGCATTCATACTGATTTTTGGATGAAAGAAGAGCAACACCCAGGTCTGTGCACCTCACAAATAACATAAAATATTTACCCCTGACAAGCTATAACTTTGGGGAAACTTGGTGCTACTACTTACCACTACACTTCTGAATACGTTTTTTTTTTTACTCTGTAGTTGACAGAAATTCATTTTACAATATTTTGCCTGAACCGACTCAAACTTCAGTGTATGTTGCTTTTGAGAAATTCGCTGTGTAGCAGTGCAGTATGGAGGCCCACAAGTCACCATTTAAGTGTTTTATAAATATGAAATGGTCCGTGTTGAAATGGCTGTAATTTTACTGTCTTTCTGTGTCTAGATATATTAAATTGTCACTGTTACATGATTCACTACAACATATGCCCATTAACAACTTTTATTTTATTAACCAATTCATAATTTTGACAGTATTTTACAAGAAATATGTAAGCATACCCTTTATTAAAATGTGTATATTAGTTAAAAGGGCATCCTTGTCATATTTTTTTATGAGACTATGCTGAGCTACACAACAATATTTATTTTTCTGGGTGCATTTTGCTTGCTGTACCTGCTGACCATCAGGTGTCCTCCAGTTAGAGTTTGTTTGTGTCTTTCGGATTTCCCGGTTAGGGGTTTATTCCCCCATGTTGATTATTGCCAGTATGGTGCCAAATATAGTCTGAAGGGGCCAACACCCAGGCGGCCATGAGGGTTGTTTCTGCCATCACCAACATCCATGCAATGAGGGCATATTCTATAGCCCCCAATCCCGCCCCTCGGTGACAGACAAATGATCTGCTCCACCATGGGGGCTACAGCTGTCTCCCTGATGTGACTACATGCTCCCATATACTTGCTATAATAGCTACTGCTGAAGTAACTTGGTGGCTGACCACTTGCCCCCATACCATCCTTGCAATGTTGTCCCTCTTCCAAGCGATTGTGGCATTGAATGGTCTTTGTCCTACCCACTTCTTCCCAGGACAGGCACACCCATCCTTCCCATGCCAACCCCATCAAATACTCAGCACAGCATGTTTTTTGGCACTGTTTTCCTATTAATTTTTGTATATATTTTTAAATCATAATTCATGTCCAAGCAGAGGCAGGAAGTGGTCATCAATGGTTTGAAAGAATATCTGGGTAAGACTGGAAAAATGACATTCAGTTTAGTCTTCCGTTTTGTTGTGTTTACATTTGTGTTTGTGGATAGCCAGTTTTGCATGAAAGAAAAAGGTATAGAAAATTTTTAGAAAAGTCATATACTTTAATCTAAAAAGTCAGAAAATGTCATCCTGGACCAATGGCAGTGCCATGATTTTTTCCACAAATTGATGAATATTTTTGGTGTCATTTAGGTTTCAACAGTCTTGTAGAGCAAATGGCAGATTTCTCTGCAGATGGAGAGCTCGTGCTACAGAAACATCTTTAACTCTAAAACATGTAAAATAATAATATTCAACAGTCAATTATACACTGAACATGCTTTTTTATGGAGTGTACTCTTTAATGCATCAAAATTGCTTAGTAACATTTGTTTTAAAAAAAGTATGGTTCAATAAATATTTTATATACAGATTAAGCAGAAATTTTACATTCCATTATTTCATTTTAGATCTGAATTACATCAATTTTAAATAGTATTCTTTTACAAGCAAACAACAAAAAAAAAATCAAAGAAAAAAGTCTGCCATCATTTCATCATGTAGGCATGCAAAATAGCATTTGTATATTTTACAGGATCATGTTAAGTAAAACAATGCTGCCTGACAAAGAGCAACTTTGCTGCACTCTGTGCCACAACAAGCAAAGAAAAAGGATGGGATAAGGCCATACCAATTTTAGTAATGCATATTCACATCTGTAAATCAACAGTACTTCAAGCCTTAGTGAAGTCTTAGTGTTAACAGTTCTTTCATATTTATGCAGCAAGTGTTCTCAGAAATTCTACAGTACAACTCTTATCAGTCCATAATGAGAATGAAAGAAGTATGAATTACAGTATAAATGGTTTGTTTTTAACAATTACTAAAATGCACTGACCTCACAGGGTGAGTTATTATAAACAATTTACTTTATGACTTGCAATTTAAAAAAATGTAGATTTTCTGCAGGTTATTCTGTTTCAAGAATGCTATTTGCATATAAAAATAAAAGTTTTTTTTTCTTTTTGAAGAAATAAACATCAGTGCTTCCTGGTAGCTTCTCCTGCAATGCATTTTCACATTTCATAGACAACTAGTAGTACAATGATGCGGTCTGCTAGAATACTTTGGCACATTTAGAATTAATAAACTTTTCTATATTATTTGTTTTATAATATTTGTTTTTCATTAAATGATAATACTGCTTATTTGAATTTTAAGTGGCTTTTGTTTCATTTTGCATAACAATGTGGTGTAAAGTAAAAAAAAATAAACAAATTGATCTTAAGAGACTATTATTTCCTAATACCCTTGGAGATTCTGTAGGTCCTTTTAACTTTTTTGTTTTTTCTGTGTCCTGCGGGGTTAGTTTTTCCCCCTATTTCAGAAAGATATGGTCTTTCACGATATGATTCAATCCAACAACTTCTGCCTCCCAGGATGCTAGGATTACAGGCGTACGCCACACGCCTGTGCATTTACTAATAGCAAGAGTAAATTCAGGTAACGTATACATGACTGTGATAACCACGACATTCATGCTTTTCATCTTTGTTGTGTCAGAAAAATGAAAATGAATCTTTAGGCTAACGAAAAAATGGCCAGCCTGAGGCATTAATCTCAAAGCACAATTGTTTTGCAGCTTTATGTATTTATTTAATGTGAATAATGGGGAAGATGTTGAGTGGGGTAGTTTGCAAGATCTGTTGTCTGTTACTGAGGCTACAGATTGTTATATGAAGAGTGAAATGGCTGTTGCTTTGCAAGTGTAAGCAAGTTTCTCCCAGGATTGCAGCACACTGAGGATGTATGTATATATATATATATATATATATATATATATATATATATATATATATATAAAAATATATATTATATATATATATGTGTGTGTGTGTGTGTGTGTATGTTTGTGTGAAAGCAAAATATATTGTGTATATATATATATATATATATATATATATATATATATATATATATATATATATTTATATTTATATCTATATCTACATCTATATCTATATCTATATCTATATCTATATCTATATCTCTTCATTCAATTCTGCGTGTTATTTTTCCAACACTGTTTTTTTTTTGTTTGAAAATCAAGATCTGCATGTTAGTCACAAAAAGCTCAGAGTTCACGTCTGAGATGTTGGCACCAAAGGTTTGCATAGATGTCTCACAGCATCTCCTACAATTTTTGTTTCTTACTTGAATTTTTTTTGGAGGGGTAAAGCATCTTATATTTATATGACATTAAGTAGTCAGAGCATCCCTTTTCTTCTAAGTATTCTTCAACTTTAGCCATGTTATGCATGTGAGTTGGAGAAAAAAGACATTAAAAGGAACATTTTTTTTGACTGGGAATAAGGAAAGCAGAACAGGTAAGGAGAAGGTGGTAGTAGCTGAATGGAGAAAATAAACGGTTTTACAGAGTTAGTAACACCACTGCAGAACTCAGAGGTATAGCCAACTATTCTGGCACCTGGTTCCATCTCCCAGTCTGGTGTTCCCTCAACTTTAAGCTGAGCAACAAAAAAACAATTTTATACTTTTAAATTGTAGCAAACTTCTTGTTGCACTTGTAACACATTGCCGCAACAGTTTATGCCACGCACAGAGCACCAAAGCACTTCAGTACTGACCACAAATGTGCCACCTAATACTTTGCACCCAGGGTGGCTGCCCCATTTGTTCTTCCCCAGCTAGACTTCTGGTGGAACTTACCTGTATTTACATGACAGGAAACCAAAACTGATTAAAAGACAGTTTGATAGCTGGATAAGTGGGAGTGCAGTATTACCCTTTCAGCTCTTAAGCATTAAATATCATAGCACTGAACTTTAAAAAAGTCACAGCAGAGCATCAGAAAGAATATTTTATTTTTTCAGCCGGACTTTAGATAATAGACCCCATAAAGTTAAAAATTAGGAATATGTGTTTTAGTTCAGTTTATCTATTTACTGATGTGCAAATCCTTAAGCAGGTCTAATATCACAAAGAAATCCAATAAATATGGGAGGAGCAAGGGTAATTCTGTAGACAAAATTATAACCTTATATCTAAATCTGAAGAGCTGAGTTTTATGATAAGGTAACTGTACCATAAAATAATTCACACAGTCTAAACTGCTTCCTTTCACTGGCCAGATCTTGCTGACACATTTATAGAAAACTGCCCTATTCTTGTTGCTGTGGACACTGATTTCCACGTACAAGATCCTTTTTCTACCCATATCAGGTGTATCCGCAGGTACTAGCTACAGTGCTGCTGTCTTTCTTTCCTGTTGCTATTGATGGTAACCCAACAAAAGCAAAATATAGAATGTAGATTTTCAGACAATTTAGCAACACTAGAGAGTTGGAAAATGTGATCACTACTATAGATGCAACACAGCACATGAATCTGAAGGTTGGAACACATGGAAAGGAAGATGTCTGAAAGAAAGCAGTAACAAGTAAATACAGCAATATGTTTTCATTTAGTAGGCTGTATTTCCCAGGGACATGAACAAGTTAAAATACTACTGCTTAAACAAAGCCATGTATGATGAGGAACAATGAACAAATTAAAAAACACAATTAGCATCTATGTTACTAAAGGATCTGATAGACAACAATGGTAGTTAATGTAAATCAAATTTTTGGCATGGGGAGTGCCTTAAACGCTGGTTTTAACCCCCACAGACTCTAACTTGGAAATAGAATAAAGAATTCAAGAGAGCTGGAGCAGGAAGTGTGCAAAGGAGATTAATTGTGGTTTGTACATTAGACTATTGTATATCTAGCAGTCTTGTCTATCAAAAGTGTAATAATAACTCACTAAATTACATGAAATTAAGATGGCTCAGCATCTGAACTTTCTAATGGCCAGCATTGTGTAAGTTTACCACCTGACCAAAAGGGACAAAATAAATAGGCGAGGCAGGGAATGCTGAGGATGCTCTATTTGCCATTTCATAGACACTATAATCACTTTTAGCAACATAAAAAAATGAGCCAGAGACAAAAAGGTGCAATGTTTTAGTACTGGGGAATGCTTTAAATAATAGTATAGGCATGATTAAAGCTCTTAATCGTCAAACAAGCTTCACAGAAGGCTTTTGCCAGCTAAAAGCTAAAGGTCCAAATACTTTTTTATAGGACTCAGGCCAGAAATAATCAACGCTTATTCATATGATGATAAAAATGGTTGATATAAGTAATATGGCAACCACTTTAAAATACAGGGACATCCCATTCTGCTCCTTTTTTCTGTTACCTGTTTATAGGACATGTATATAGACATTCATCTGTACACTTATATAGTGTGTATGTGCATATAATATCCTTACTGGCAACTATTGAATGTAAAATTAATACCTCATCTCATAGAGGCATGGGCTCAGGAGGAGTCTGGCTGATACAAAAGGTATACAGCTTATTAAGACATATTTTTAGTCTTTAAAAGAAATTTACATCAGACAGAAGTTTGAGATGATGTAGCATTTAGTACCAAGATATATGCATTGGTTAGTAACAATTGGGTGGGAGGATGGCATAATGGTCAAGGTGTTTACCTTGCAAACAAAAGGTGCAGGGTTTGATTCTCACATGGGGTAATTGGCTAAGCTTAAAATGGCCCACAAGGGCAGTTAGCCTAATTCTAACCTATGAACAAAGTTACCTGGTGTGGAAATGCTAAAAGGGGAGATAAGAACAATTTTCAATCAGCTACTTATGGCTTTTACTTGCATATAAAAAGTGCCTATAAAATGTTATGTAAGTATACTTATCACATCTAGAAAGTATAATTAAAATGGGTAAAAAGAAACAATGACGTAATAAACAAGAAGAAAATATTCCACCTTTTCTGTTAGCAACGTGATATCCAAATATAATAAAAAGTTACATGATTGTAATAAAAATAGAAATATACTCAACATTTCTATAAGATTTACATTTGAAGTTTCTGATACTAACTTTTTGGATTTAAGATATAAAAGGGTATAGATGCTTCTCCCTGTCTGTCCAGAAAACAAGGGAAAGAGGGTATCTGTCATATTCTAATAGCCTGTGAGTTACATGGGAAGGCCAGGGTTATCCATATTCAAAACATATGAATTCTAAGGACCATCTAGAAAATACTAATGTTGAAATATTTTCATTTTTTTCTTCATAGAAGAATATACGACAGTCCAAAGGTTATCTACTGCATTGCATAAGATTTAGAAATTTAGACAAGAGATTAAAAAAATGAAAAATTGAAAGGTCATTGTTAAATACAAATAAAGTCTAAAGATTCAATGAAGAAAAAAACATCAGTGAGTTTTTTAATCACTATAGCTGTTATTTATATATTTATTTAATTAATATGATGTATATCTTTGTTTTTTAACATTTTTGTAATTGCTACAACAAATATGGAGTATTGTTTACGTTTCTGAATATTTACATGGACATTTTTAATTGTAACAACCTTTGGTTGAGTAAGTAAATAAATTCTGATTTCTCAGTATACATGCATGTGCACACAAACACAGACATAGATTTATATATATATATATATATATATATATATATATATATATATATATATATATGTGTGTGTGTGTGTGTATGTGTGTGTGTGTGTGTGTGTGTGTGTGTATGCATATTTCAGCGTGCCTGTATGTGTGCATATCTATATTTCTATTTGTATATCTGACTATACACACACTCTGTCTCTCTCACACACACACAGACACATAGATACAAACAAACAATGTTACTCTGTGTTTATATATGCATGTGTATATGACAGGGCACCCAGCAAAATGTATAAATAAAGCAATGAACCATGAGTTATGAGAGCAAGTGTTTTGTGTGTTTGTGTGTGTGTGTGTGTGTGTGTGTGTGTGTGTGTGTGTGTGTGTGTGTGTGTGTGTTTACCTTGACTATCTGAAGACATATTTCATCTTCAGTGTGGTCACTCTAGGCCCATATAACTGCCCTTTTCATGTCCTGTCATTAGTTGACACCATACTAACATTATTCATAATTTCAGTGGTGTTGCCATCATTGGCCTTTTCCCCCAGACTTTTCCCATGGCTTACCTTACTGAAATGTTCCTCCTTCTTTAGTAATTAAAATGCCACAGAAGTCTTGTAACTCATAACGAGGGTGACATGCCAAGTGATCTGACTGAGAACAATGGTAACACCTCTACAAGTTTTCTGTTCATCACAGTAACACTGTGCTTGATAGAAACATTAAGGAATCATGTGAAAGTGAAGGTTATTTATTCTGCAATAATGATAAAACTGCCTATAATGGTAAAATCCTATAGACAGTACAAGTTTATTCAGATAAAGTAATACTGGGCATTCATTTGTCCAGACAACTGAGGTCCAGCACCAATTATGCAGCCTCTAGATATCTTGACATTTGAATTTTTCTATAACATGGAATAACCAAATAGGTAAGAAAAGACAGGACATGTCATGAAGACTGAGCTTTGATGTATTTTTGTCACAGATAGGTGAATGTTGAACAATAGAATTAGCAAAAACTGCTTTAGTATTGCACACAAATCATATATTGTGGAAAGATTTTGTTTCTGGAAAATAGACTGCCAATAAATTTGGGATATTCACATCTATTTGGCAACAAGAAAGAAACTATTGTTATTAAAAGGAAATGGAACTCAGTCAGTCAAAGTTGGATTCATTGAAAGCTGACCGAGAAGTAATCTGTCATATGAATATAACTTTCATTGGAGGTGCGTATTAATTAAACTTAAGCTGGATCCTCTTAATAGCTTTTTAAAGTGTGACTGTAAATGTATGGGGATTGTTGCAGGGGACAGAGACCTATACTTGGGAATAAAGTGGCTGTACTCCTGGTTTTCTCTCTAAGTACAAGTGAAATTTATACTCAACTGAACTGAAGCCAGATTCATTAAGTCTGGCTTCAAGTGATCATACTAGATCAATCTAAAATGTATAATAAACAGGATCCCATTCGGAAGCTCGACTCATCAGAAAGTTGAACTTTATACGGTCTAGACCATATGATCGACTTTCTGAAATGTTGAGCTACAAAAAATAATAAAAATCTACTGCTCCCCCATACGCCTTGCAAATTATATACATTAACTCCATCACACTACAGTGGGGGAGAAAGGTAAATTCTCTGATCCCCATTGTATCTGTCTGTGTCTTTTGGCTTTTCCCGGTTAGGGGTCGCCACAGCGGAACTCCGGTCTGCTAATGATTGGTAGTTGATTTTTATGTACCGAGTTACCAGCTCTGACGCACAACCTTCAACAAAGGAACGCCCATTCACACATGTCTCCACGCAGAAGATGCTCTAGCTGAGAATCGAACCAGACAGCATCTTACTGTGAGGCGACAACGCTACCGCAGCACCACCACCACGGGTCCTCTAATCCCCATTGTATAACGATCTCTATTCAAAAGCTTTGACATTTTGGAAAGTTGATCATATGGTCTCAATCATATGAGGTTCGACTTTCTGATAAGTCAAGCTTTTGAATGGGACCCAGTAAACAATCTGTTACACATCATTTCACCATATTTTAAATTAAGTTGTGTACTACTAACAAGCTACATGATGCTAAACAAAATGTTTCACTTTGATGCCAAAAACAAAGTGATTGCTGTTTTTAAATTAGTTGTTTTAGCAGAATCAGACCACAAATTGTATGCATCTTCCATTCAGATCATATAACATGGTAGGTATAAGGTTTAGTTACCATAAGCAACTGTTTTAAAATTAACACAATTAATCAGTTTAAAAGAGAAGAGGTTTAATAATAATATCATTAAGTTTTTTGTTTTAACACATAATGTATGAATCACATTTTCAGCCACTGTTGTAAATCCCAAGCTTCTTTTGCAACTAAAACATAAAATATGAGTTTTGCAGGGTACACTGGGTTGTCATCAGAATTTTTAGTACAGATGTTTGATTGCAGGACCTTAGCCAAGACCCATGTTCAGTGTATTTGTATTCTGCCTTCTAATCCAGGAGTATACCTTTTGCCAGACATTTTGGCACAGGCTGTTATAAAAAGGGATAAAATATAGTGCCAAATGTCTGTGGTCTGAATACTGGTTGCAGTTTTGTAAACCATATCTCACAAGGTTCAAGAAGATAATTCCTTGATACATTGCTGGATATTTATCCATTTTCAAGATATTAAAACTGAGCTTTGCATTAATAAGAAATTATTAAGTGCTAATGCACATCTGCCTCCTCATCACCTTCTTCATTTTCTTAGCTTTATAATGAACACTACACTAGACTTGCTGGCAGGTTAGATGGAAGAGAGACATATACACCAAAATAAACTAATAACATAAATGGATGTAGGATCTAGCCAAAGTTTGAAAACATAAATAATTAAATAACAATAACACAACATAACAATTATGCATTTGAAATCATTACTGCACAAAGGTACATTGATTTTATAGAAGTACCCTTATGTAATTAAATACTCAACAAGAAAAAAGTAAATGTTTTCAATGTGATATTAACTAACATTTCCAAAAAAACTGTCTTCATAAGGAATACATTATTTCATAATGTTGTATGATTTAGATAATTTTGGCAACCACTCAAAAAAGTCAAAAGAATACTGTACCAAACCACTAACCAAAAGTAGAAAAGGTCTAGTCTTCCGTGGTATAGGAATAAATATTTATTAAATCCACAAACAGGCAAAAATAAGCGCTTTCGTCTTGAGCACAAGACTTCATCAGATGCCATTTTTAAAAAACAAATCCTTTATATATCACAGACAATTAATTAAGCACTTCAAATAATTAAATAATTTGTATAATTAGTTAAAATTCAGTAAAACAGGTTCAATGCTGAAAGCTAGCATATGGATTAACCCTTTCCTAAACCTTCCAAAGGTAAAATGTATACGTGCCAATATTTTTATAATTAATTTTAATAAATTTATTAAACTTGTGAGGCTTTCAAAGATAATACAGGTTTAAGCGAAATATATTAATCTAATCCTGGGTGAGTACTGGATTTGAACCTAAGCTGCCATCTAAGCTCACGGTTCAATAATATATTCCTAGTATCTCCTCCCCTAGAATTGTTTTTTACAATATCTATAATCCCAAATTTAAAAATGCTGGGGGAAGTGCAATTCAAGGTGTGTTTGTATAAAGCACTTGTCTCTTTTTTAGACTTGATGTCAAATAGATGTTCATATATCCTATCTTTCAAAGCCCTCTCAGTTTTCCCTATATAAAATGCTGTGTATCCCCCACACACAGCCAAATAAACTAACATCCTTGTATTGCAATTACCTTTACAAAAATACACAGACCTGTTTAACCCATTTTGTAAGTGTAGAAAAATTTATTTTATTATATATGGACAATATCTACATCTTCCACAGAAGGTGGTACCTTATTTGTTCTTAACATTTCTAACATCTACCTGTTCAAATTCACTTTTCAAGTTTTTACCAGTTCTGAAAGAAAATATAGGCTCATCTCCTACTGCCTCTTGTAATTCTTTGTTAACTTTAAACATACACCAATTTGCCCTAATGATGTTTGTGAAGGGCCCAGTAAAGCCACTGAACTCCACTACACATGCTTTTTGATATTTCCTTGTATCTCTAGAATTGTTAGAAACCTGTAAGGGTTTACCTAAAAGTGCCTTGTACTTGGTACCCCACCCTCTATACACTTCGTTCAATATATTCTGAACAAAATCCATAGGGTATCCCCTATCCACAAACATTTCTTTCAAGTTATCAAACTCTCTTAAAAGTTCCTTCTTCTCAGAAGTCATCCTCGCAATTCTAACTGCTTGTCCCTTAACCAAACTTTGTTTTCTGAAATACAGGTTGGTTACTAGTAAAATGCAAATAACTGTTACACCAAGTGTCTTTTCTATAGATCCTAGATTTAAAACCTTCATTTGTGTAAGATATAGTGGTGTCCAAGTAATTGACATTTTCTTTTTCCCAAGTGTAAGTAAATTTTTCTACACTTACAAAATGGGTTAAACAGCTCTGTGTATTTTTGTAAAGGTAATTGCAATACAAGGATATTAGTTTATTTGGCTGTGTGTGGGGGATGCACAGCATTTTACATAGGGAAAACTGAGAGGGCTTTGAAAGATAGGATATATGAACATCTATATGACATCAAGTCTAAAAAAGAGACAAGTCCTTTATACAAACACACCTTGAATTGCACTTCCCCCAGCATTTTTAAATTTGGGATTACAGACATTGTAAAAAAACAATTCTAGGGGAGGAGATACTAGGAATATATTATTGAACCGGAGCTTAGATGGCAGCTTAGGTTCAAATCCAGTACACACCCAGGATTAAATGAATATATTTTGATTAAACCTGTATTATCTTTGAAAGCCCCACAAGTTTAATAAATTTATTAAAATTAATTATCAAAAAATATTGGCACGTACACATTTTACCTTTGGAAAGTTTAGGAAAGTGTTAATCCATATGCTGGCTTTCAGCAGTGAACCTGTTTTACTGAATTTTAATTAATTATACAAATTATTTAATTATTTGAAGTGTTTAATTAATTATCTCTGATATATAAAGGAGTTGTTTTTTAAAAATGGCATCTGATGAAGTCTTGTGCTCAAGACGAAAGTGCTTATTTTTACCTGTTTGTGGATTTAATAAATATTTATTCCTATACCACGGAAGACTGGACCTTTTCTACTTTTAGATCATTTTGAACCAGATAAGGGGAGATTTAATATGGAAAAGACCATTCACCCTTTTAAATGTTCACCAAACAGTCTTGCACATGTGGTTTTGGAACACACAAATGCAAATATTATGCTGTTAAAACCCCCTTAATCTAAAAATATCTAAATCATCTGGAAATGAACCTAAGACAGCAGCTGTCCTGAACGTTCTACAAATAATGACACCAGTGATGGGCATTCTTTATTCACACGATTCATCTTGCATCTCTGTGATACCTCTCCCAGTTCTGATTCTACGCATGATTAATGTTTCACTCAGCAGATTATTTACATGCTTATATCATTGTACTGCCATCACCAACAATACGTTTCCTAACTGATTTCTGAATCTAAAGAACATATATAATTGTATATGTTTCCTTTCAAGGAGTTACACGTTGCTGTGTACAAACTGTACCTGACATCATCATTCATGACATGATTTATTATAATAAATGTGGAGAACAGAGGACTCAGTATTCTTAATGTGAATAGAGCTAGTGTGATACTGGTCTTTTTGTCAGTGTGCAAACTTTCATAATAATCTGGACTGATATTTTTAGAATGTCAACTACTGCTCATTCAAGCAATATGAAATTGCAAATGTGTGTACATTGGAATTTGAGGAGATCGAGCTGCTGTACCTTAATTGATATTGTTATATGCTGTAGTTGGCTCATTCTTTGTAATCTGTTGATTGATTCTCTCTCTCCCTCTCTCTCTCTCTCTCTCTCTCGCTCTCTCTCTATATATATATATATATATATATATATTTCACACAGATTATTATACTTGATTTACAAAATAAAACTTAAAATTTCTCCTAATTATTTAATCTAAAATGTATTATTTTGTAGATATTTACTCATTCATGTTAGTATTATTTATTAAATATCCCAAATCCCTCTTTAAATAAAATATGTATGTGCATATTTATCTGTGTATTTATTTATGGTTTATACTTGCAGTATTCTTTTGATGAAGATTGCATTTCACTGCTACATTATATGTCAGAAGCTAGATGTGTCCCACCTATGTTTGTGGCATATGGAAATTTTGGAATCCTTTTGATGAAATATCCCTAAAAGTATTTGATGCAAACTACCATACATGTGAACAGGGTTGTCTCTATCACACACACACATACATCAAGTCCAGCTGCAACAAATGTTTGGTTAATGTATATACAGTATAAGGCATGTATGACAGAGGACTTTAAAAATAAGAGTTGAATTAAATCATAGTAAATGTGTTTCTGTTGTATAACGTGCATGCAAACAGATGATGTTTGACAGTATACATACATCCAGAGCGAACATACTTTCACACATATATGCATACTTAGTGAAAAATACAAGTTTTTGACTTTGTGTTTTTTTTTCTTATTTTTCTGATCTGATCTTGTGAGATTTATTTTCTTGCCTAATCAGTGATTGCTCTTGCAGTATGCCCATAATTTGGTTAAAATATAATAATGCATTTACTATGACGATGTACAACTGGCTTATGGAATTGAGCAAGGTCTTGACTTTTGCAACCAGAAGTGTTCTCAAAAATATCCCATTTTAAACTTTAAAGCTTAATACTCAATGCAAGATCACCTTTTCACATTTAAATTAATGTCTGACTGCTCTGGAAGGTGTTATACTGCAACATATTTATATAATTTATATATTCCATCTCACAGATTCCTTAAAATATTTAATTTATTATTAAGTGCTACTGCATTTACTCTTTACCATCCCTGGAGAAAAATCAAAGAAAACACAAATGTAAGATTTTTTGCACTTGCAGAAACTGATGCTTAATTACCATAATATATAATTTTGCATAACTTTCTCATGACTATATTCATATGGTATGCCAGTATACTTGCCAGTAGCCACAGTAACTCAATTTAAACTGGAAGTATGTTTTGGCAAATTGGTATACTGACCACTGTACAGATATGAAGTATGTAAACCCTAAGTGGTAATATTTTATCTTGGAGAATGCTAATAATGCATATTTTGTATCATACTCTGCTGTGTCTGACTGAAAGTCAGTTACTCAGCCAGAACTGTACTAAACTGCTAACTACACTACACAACCTAAATACAAAGGAGCTTTCAGGGCCAAGAAACTAAGAACCAAAATGAAACATCAATGCCACAAGCTAACAGAGCAATGGTACTCAATCATGTATGGGACTGATACCAACACTATAAAAGTATCATGAAAAAGAACTGGAACATTTTTAGTTGTTCCGATGCAGACCTACAAACATTGGGTGAAGGGCCAGAGTTTACACATAAGTGGCCACATAAATATAAAGGAAAAATTAGAATTGCAGGCACCAAAAGCAACTGCTTGTACAAGTAACAGAAAGGGACTAGAGAAATGTAGCCATCATGGACAGTGTAAGTTTATTTATACAGGGCAAAAACTGAAGCTTAACACATTAAAAAATGAACTAATATTTAATGGAAGATGGCTGTGACACAAAGGGAGTGGTTTACTTATGTTTCTGTGATTACTGTCACTATTTTTATGTGGGTAAAATGGAGAGAACCATACATATTTATGAACACAATTATAGAAAATAAAAATGTCAATAATGCACTTTTTAGACACATTCTGCAGTGTAAACAGTACTAAATTTTTGTTTGCTGTTTGTGAGCACATTCCCACTCAATGCAAGGAAGACCTACAGGAAACGAAATTTGGGTACATAGACCTGATTTGGCAACAGTGGCTTTATGCAGGTCAGTTTCCTGGGTGAAATGACACTATATTTATTAAAAGTGTATCAAAATTACAAACTGCCAAATTAAGAGCTTCAACAAATGTACAACTTCTGCTGCATTATGTGCTCTTTCTATAAATACTTACCCGTTTTTAGTTTTTAAGTTCCTTGAAATGATAGGATGTTAACAAAAACAAAAACGCTTTTTCTATCAGAATGTCGCTTTCATAATTAACTTAAGAAGCATTTCATTTGCATTATAACAACTGAATTTTTATTTATGTTTTATCTTGGTAGGCAAGTACCCTTTAAATGTAGCTAATGGTTTAGTTATGTGATTACTAAATGAGTTATTTAAACCTGTGACATCCTGTAAAAATAGTTCTGATGAAGTCATAATTTTTTGGACAGAAGCACTTTACCTTAGTAAAGATCTATATTTATTTCACTACCTTGTGGAAATATTGAGAGTTCGGTCATGTGGCTCGTGGCACTGGTGGATTTCGTTTTCATTCTTGGACTACACAGACTAACCAAATGTGTACTTGTGAGATAATTTTGTAAACTGAACCATGGAAGCACTAAAGCAACTTTTTGTAGGGGAATAACCTTCTGCATCTCCTTCCAGTGTGGAGGGAGGATTCACTACTCCACAAATCCTCTTACTTTTATATTCTTTCTCTCAATTAATTCTCATTCAGACGATAGATAGATAGATAGCTAGATAGACAGACAGACAGATAGATAGATATATAGATAGATAGATAGACACACAAATGTAATAAAAACTCTGCCTTGCTCTTTCTCTGAGACGCCACAATCTCAGAGTCCATAGGCGAACAGTGTGAGACCATACACATTGCTAAAACAGGTAGTTTGCAAATAAAAGCAAATGCTGTATTGGCCAGTGACATTTGTGAAATCAGAAAAGGAGAAGTGATATTGAATAGCTGAAGAGAGCCCTTTGTATCACATACATGGACACATAGCCCTTTAAAAGTTCTGCACAGTTTAAAATTCCACATATATGGAGTGCACAGGTACTTTTTTGGAAAATGTATACAATTAATATTTTATGGTCTCCTGCTAATATTTTAAATCTTAATTCTGCAGTCTAGCAGTTTCATCTTTATTTGTATCATATTAATTCATGGGATGTTACTTTCTGTGGAGATATTAGCTGAAATGCCTTTTGAAGAGAAAAGGCCCGCAGAGGCAACCTATAATTTTATCACTTTTAACATCTTTCTTGGATTCTATGTCTTTTATGAAAAAAAGGGCTCTGTGATAACCTGTGGTTGGAGTCTTATTGATAATGAAATTCTTCTCATATAAGTTCCTAGTCACAGTATTATATTACTTACTAAATATTCATTTCATATTAAATAATGTATTTATTAACTAGATAATTGTGGACCATTTGGACACAAGAACAAGGGTAAGGCAACATATAGTTAGACGCTTTAGTGCAACAAATCACCAGCATGTTTATGGAAGACAGGAAGAAATCACAGTATTTGACTAACACGTACCAATACAAAGTGAGTGCATACAAAACTCCATACAGGTAGTGACTAGACTCAGGACTGAACTGCAGATCTTGCATCTGTATGGCATATAGAATTGAAAAATCAGCAATGAAAAAACTGAAAATTAGGGACTAATGAAAAAATAACTAAATGAACAAACAGAAAAGAATTGTATAAAGATTCATATCAGAGTTCAGTTTATCAGTAAAGCACCAGTTAGAAGCAGCATTAGTGGTGTTCTGTGAAATAGTTAAAAACACACAGATAGGCCAGTCAATTCAGTAAAGTCAATTAGATGTAGCAGGCAGCATTTTAACAGCTACAAGTAAAAATAACTAATTCCGCTAAAGAATACTATTTAACAACTGAAAGAACGTGTAAGGTGGAGTCAGTTAGTGGAATTTTATATCAGTTTTCTGTGTTCTCCATCTCTCTTTAGCTCTTAACTCTTGCAGTTGCAGTTTAATTATCATTTATTATTGATAAAGGGAAGCTAAAAAAGTAAGTGGTGGGTGCGAGTTAAATGGATGAGGAATGTAAGTGATTTACGGAGCATGAAGTAAGACACTGACAAGTAATGTGACTGATCCAAGGCAAATGAATGCACAGATACAAGTGAGACAAACAAGAGTAGGGCAGGTATAGAGAGAAGGTAGGAGAAAGTTACTGCATCAACAAGGTGGGAAAATTATATACATATGGCCGTGACTCAGGAACAAACTGCGATAAGAAACTGAGCAACTTTAGGCAAAGGAAAGATCAAGCAGGAAGAAAACAGGGATCTAAAATAACAGCATGGACCTGGAGGAGATGAAGGGAACAGCATGAACTGGTAGCTAATCGGCAAGTTAGAAGAATGGATACAAAAAGAAATAAAGATAAGACACGCCGCACTTTGACAGACTGGATGGTAAGCAGTGGAGGCATGAGCAAGGTACAACATTATCATGTATTTTATCATCAAGTGACTCAAGACCTTGGTTGGGAAACTGGACAAGCATAACTTCCCCTAAAAACATGGTTCCAGGGCTGAAATGAGGGTGGAAGAGACTATAGAGGAGGTACACAAAGATAGTTAAAGAGAAAAGGAAATAATAAGTGTTCAAACAGAACAGTATTAGTGAAAAACACATTAAAGAAGCGGTGAGGTTAGATGGTTATGCTGGACAGTTATGCTGGACAGTGCCATGAGTCTGGAAAAAAATGATGGAACTGCAATCAACCTCAGCGGATGTGCAAAATAAGACTGGATGATGTGGATAATGATGGAAGAGCTTACTCAAGTGAAATGAGGTCAGGAAGGCTGCTGTAGAAAAAGTACTAAGTTAAGAACAAGCTTGGGTAGGAACCTCAGAACCCCAGAGGATATTATGCAGGCAGACGTTGCCAGAATCTCTGGAACTTTGACAACAGAAAAGAGGGACCAGGACATGGTAATCACAGGTTTTACTGTTATCAAAAGCAACAGGGAGGGAGGAAGGAAGGAAAGGTGAAAAGGGCACTTTATCTACGAGAGAATACAGGTGAAGCAATGATGGAAGAAGGAAAGGAACAACAGGTGGGGCAAGACAGGCACAATGCAGAAGTCAAACTGAAGGCCGAGCACTAGAAATACTGGTGGTTAGCACTCTAGGCACACCAGAGGAGAAGAATGTTAACTGTTTCACAGATTCAGAAGCTGAGGGCAATAAAAAAAGTAATGTGCTATTAGTTCATATTTCTCCATGATAAATTGTTTTGACTGAAGCTGAAAAAAAGTTATACTGTACTTGTACAAGTACTGCAGCCACTGAATCAGACTTACATTGCTCTTTTGCTGTCAGAAACATTGCAGGAATAATTAAAAATAATGCAGATACTGTGTATATTATGTGTATTTTATGTTTGAAAGATGTAATAATCATAAATCCCTTAAACTTCTTTTTTAAAGTTTTTCTCAAACTTTAAATGAGTAGCTGATCATTCTGACACAGACTTCGCATATCATTTTCTGCTGTCATCATACAATTAACAACAGCGCTGTAAGTTGCAGATGAGTAGTGCCCTGCTTACTATAAAATGCAGAGTGCTTCATTTTATGAAAAACTATTGACACTGCATTATTCTGGCAGTTGTTAATATTACACTTCCTTTGTAGTGGAATTATTAATTTAAAAAAATGTGTAACTTTAAATTATGCTTCCTTTCTCCTTCTTGTCTCTGACCCTCAACTCCCCAGTGACTCCTCTGTCTGCACACAACTGCTCCATTCATTCCATAAGGGGCAGGAGCTAGGCACCTCCGGGTTAGGTGAGAGCCTTACTGCTCATTTATTCCTACCTGGAGAGGCTAATTGGCCCATATATTCACCGGTCAGGTGGTTGAGACTGGACCAGCTTCAGATCATGAAAATGGCCTGCCCATCCATCACACAGACAATTTACAGACGTGCAGTCACTGCCTAGTAGGGAGGAGCCATGCATGCTTGCATACATGCCCCTCCCTTTCCTTGGATCTGCTGAGCAGAGCTGAGCTTAACATTGACAGCATGAGCCAACCTGGCTACTACAAGTGGGCAGTTCACCCACCCAATGGTAGATATCTCCAATACTGCATACCAGACTGACACCATCCTCCTAGGATAGGTGAGCTTCCATCCACTACTCAAACTCACCCTCTTCTACCCAATTCATTTTGTGAAGTAAACACTCATTCTCAGGTCAGTTGCATATAAACTGGCATTGTTAATGACTGGAACGTAATTTCTAATTCTCATGTACTTATTTCTGGTGCGCTAGTATACATTAGATGGTTTTACCAGCTGTCACTTCTTGTTTTCTGCTGGTAATATCTCCAATGGAATTCATTATTTTCCAGTCTTCCTTGCTACCTTTTCATCTGACTACAATTTGGATATTTGATATGTTGACTAGTCTTCTAGTTGTATACTTCTTCCTGTATTTTTGAGTTCCAGATGCATTATTTCACATTTTTGCTTCAAATTTAAGTTGCCATATTTTTTGTCATTCCTTCAGTGTTGTCAAATCTCTTTTCACCCATTTCTTAAATCTTCTTATCAACCATTTTCCTTAGCTTTCAAGCATCTGTAAAAAATATATACATTTTGTTTTACACTTCTGTAAATTCCATTAATGTAGACACTGGAAAGGAATGGCACCAACGTGGACTACTGTGATATCTTGCTAGTAACCACCTTTTAGCATCCATGGACCCCATTTACTATTGTTCATAGGTTCATAGGTTCATAGGTAGGTACTAGGCTATTGGCCCTAGGGCCTATATAAGCCTAGCGAAAAGGTACCCTGGCTTTCGCCACCCAAGAAAATGATTTTCCTGTGCCCCTGTCGACCAGAGCCACAGAAGTGATCCCCGGGGTGAATTTCTCATCTCCCATCCAATCATCAAGATTTTTCTTGAAGAGTGCTAATGAGGAGCTTTGTTTGATATAGATAGGTAGTTTGTTCCAGAGTATGGGAAGTCTCTGGGACAGGAATCTATCCCTCCAGCATGTTCTGTTTATTGGAAATTATAGACATTTTATTGTCTTCTCTCCTATTCTAGATCATGCTTTGCTTTTCCTACCACCTTAGAACTCACTCCATCTTTGTAACTGCTCACTGTCCTTTTCTTTATTACTGGGACAGATGTTTTGCTAATGACTTTGGCTAGGATTCACAAACAAGTTGCATATTATGCTGATGTCTATAATTTCCAGCCAGAGTATGCTACATCCAAAACCCGTGTTTGATCAGTTGTGTCTGGCTTGACTTTCTAGCTGTGAATCTGTGATACTTTGAGTCCTGTGTCACCTTGGCTTCAAGATACATCAAAATGTCCACAGCAGCAGCAAATATTTGTTTCAGATATTCTTAGGCCCAATGCTATTTCTCATCCTCTTTTTTTCTTTATTTCTCTGAACAACCTTATAGTGTAATACTTAGTAATACTGCTCTGAAAAGTATTTACCTCTGTTGTTGCAGAAAAAAAAATTAGTTCAAACTGAATGTTGATTATATTATATTTTTATTGATTGTATGCATGTCTTGCAAGAACATTCTTTTTTTTTCCAAGGACTCTGCATCTGTTAGGATAATGCACAAACCAAGATACTTGGAAAACTGAAGGATTATAACATTCATCGGCTTGGACTTTGTTACCATGTTGTTTGTTCTTTTTTAGTCATGTACTAAATGCACTGAAAAAAATGCTTTTGTTTCCTTATTAATTGATTTTTTTATTATTTAAACTCATCTTTAGCTGCATCTTAGTAACATTACAACCAGCTGTGTCACTGCATCCCCAATACATAGTGGTTAATTGTCACAAAAATGTAATCATTTTATAATTATCTCATGACTGTGATTAAGGGCTACTACCCTTAAGTTGAAATTAAACTAGTACCCCATATGTAACCTGTGCTCCACAGCAAACTCTCAACTTTTTCTAAATTCACTCTAACAAAGAATGAATAATAGGGAACAGCTTTGAGAATCAAGACATCTACCTGTCAGTGAACAGGTACCCTGCAGGCTATATTCAGAGATTATCATTTGGACAGCCCTGCAAAAGCAAACAGCGCTTCATTTTTAGTGATTTTGCCTAAGGCAATCAGGCGAGATACTGTTTTCTTTATAGTTGTCTCTTGCCTTTACTAAAATTGTTAAAGGGTATTACAAGTAGCAGGTTACATGTGCTTTCAACCATTTATTCTCTGATAACCTATTTAATTCATTTCAAGGTCATGTTAATTTCTGTCATAGTTTTAATTCATTATTTTCATGGTGGGTGGTGGTGCCCTTTAGAGCTCTTTTAGAATTATTTTCCACCCTCATTATAATTTTATGGATTTACTATTACATTTTTCTTGTGCCACTTTGCCCTCTAGAAGGATGCTTGAAACCTACAGACTAGATGGCATGCTGCCAATTGTGGTCTTACAGACAAGTTTATTCCTATGCCTGTCTGGACGCACCTGTTCTTCTCAGCATGTGTGTGTGTGTGTGAGTGAGGAGGAGGTGTAGGAAGACATTCCCTCTAATATTTTGTCCTGTACAGTATCCTGCATGCATAATGTTGACAGTTCCCTAATGATAAACTTATAGTATGTACTCCATCAGCCCCTCATAGGAAACCTTTGTATTCCCTCCCTCCAGGAATACACATTCTGAATCTTTGCAAAGGTCCATATCATGTTTCAAACAAGTGGTAATATCTGCAGTGTGTCAGCTAAGAAGCCAGTAAATCTTAGCCTATAGTTTGTGAAAGTCTCTTCTTTAACAGTTTGGACATATTATCTCTTACAGGAGTGGCTATTTTCAAACATTGGCAGAAAATCCTTAAACTTTAAATGATGTTATTATCGTTCTTGCTAAACATACAAGAAACACATTCATTTGGCAGTTATATTTTTCACAGCTGTTCTTTGATCATTGTGACATATTGTGTATGACTTAATGTACTTATACTTGACTTTAATAACGATTCATCAGCAAACCGTGTGTAATGTCCAGTGATGACAGGCTTTAAGTGTATATATCACCAGTGCCCCATAACATCCCTTTTTATAAACAAGTTTTCCTCTAGTTTATCTGATAGATTTGGTTACTTTCCCTCCATCCACAACCCCTTTTTCCTATTTTGCACATGGGGTCGGGGTGTCACTTCAGCAGTGACTCGGTTACTTTGTAACATATATACTCTGTAGCTGCCTGTGCCTGAATGCATCCGTGTAGCTACATGGTATCTGCTATGCATAGATTTATATGTCTCTCTCTGTATTTATTTGTTTGTGTATGCATTCGTCTACCTGTCAGAGTTACTTTCTAGAAAACAGATGTTTTATTATGACAGCTCACTATGGATGGAATGCAACAATATTTTCAGAAAGAGCAGAATACACATGCAGACACTTCAGCCTTATAACAGTGTTGTCTCGTTGCCAAGTACAAGGTATCCACATAATTTTCTTATTGTGTGAGGCTGTAGTAATCAGGTTTTTGGTTATAAACTTTCTTCTAAAACACTGATTGGCATTAAAGCTGATGGAAAGGCTCTCTGGCAGTAATGCTGAAGAAAAAGACTGATTGATATTCATTCTGAAGGAAAATATCGATTCATATTCATGCTGAAGGAAAACACTGACTTAATGCTCAAAAAAAGTTTATTGCCTTTAATGTTGAAGAAAAAGACTAACTGACACTAGTATAGAAATAGACTGACTAGTATTAATGCTAAAGGAAGAGAGTGATTGACATTCATGCCAATGGAAAAGCCAACGGGCACTTCTGCTGTAGAAAAGTGTGACCGGCACCAACAATGAAGACTACTGCTTGTTTGCCATTCTGGGTGTGGAGTGTGACAGCATCAGTAAAATGTAGCCTTCAGAAGGAAAGAGATCGGCTAGAAACTAGAGATATTAAACAAACTACACTTGTAGAAAGCAGCAGTGTTTTTGTTGCTTTCACCAGTGCTTTGCAAATGTTGTATTTTCATGGATTTGAACCCCATCACGTCAGCCTTGCCATTCTGTTATGAAGGATTTCCTGAACTTATTCCTCATTCCCATTAATTCTCTTTACTTGCCCGCTGTGGCAAGTACAGCAATGCCTTCCAGTGTGCTCTAGTGCTCTAGATTATACTTTTGGGAATAAGACGTGACTGGCAGATAAAGACCTTCCAACAGCCAGATACAGCCATGTTTATGAAGCTATTTCATCCTATTTCTACACCTTGTCAATATGTAAAATGCAATCTCATGCGCAAAAGAGTGTATTGTTGCAACAGACAGTAGAATACTTCACAATAAAACCTCTTTGACAACTCTGTCATCTCTTGTTCTGCATCTTGCAATACAGTGCAAAAGCAGAGTAACTGGTGAACAGAGTCATTGTAATTAATTGCATGATCCCTGACCCAATGCGCGTGCGCACACACACACACACACACACACACACACACACACACACACACACACACACACACACACACGCACACACACACACACACACACACACACACACACACACACACACACACACACACACACACACACACACACAAAAATCATGCATGCACACTTACTCACTATGAAACCACTATAATCCATTCTAATCTAAAATCTTCGAATAATGCAGCTACAGTATGCAATATATGCACTTGGGATCTTGCACTCAATTGTTTGTTTTCATTTTTTGAGAACCAAATCATGCTTTCAAACCTCCTATTTTGTTACTGGTGCAATGGAGTTGTGATTTTATGAACTACCATCATTTTCAGAGGAAGAGAAGTATCATCTCAAAAGGGAAAGAGACAGATAAAATTTTGCATTTGATACTTGTATGTTAGAGCACCAATGTATTGCCAAAGGAGTAGATTGATATGAAAGCACCTTAATCTGCCAGAGTAATCATGAGACGTGGGACATAAATCTCACTTAGGAGCAATGTACTACAATATGTGGCACAATAAAAGAAAAATAAATTTATAGTACATGTTATTAAGCTTGATACATTTCATTTTAAGTGCAAGTGCTAATATTTCAACTCCTTTCACCATGTTACATTGTTTGTGTATATCTTTGTTTAACCTATTCCTGACCTTGGCTGTTAAGGTAGTAAGTTACATTTTGTCAGCTGAATGGTTCTAATCCCTTTGACCTTGTCAGGAATCACTCATCCAACTTTAAAACAGTATCATCACAACCATTAGCCATACTTAATACAAACACCATGAACATTTTTCCTTAGGTCACAGATTAAAAAGGCATTGTGCTATACCTTTTTTTGGAAACTGGTATGGCCTTTGATGGCAAAAATGTGACTGAGCATGAGTTCATTTATCTCTGCATGTGGAATTAAACCCGTCTTGAATTCTAAGCTGCAATAACTGCTAAAAAAATCCCCCCATTAAGCATGAATATGTAGCTAATATATTACAGTACTTGCTTGTATCCTTGGATTTGAAGAGTTATGTTGTGGTTGCAGAACCTTTTTGCTTTTTTTTAGACAAACCCCCTAGCCTTTTCTTACCAACCCAAACTCCAAGTGTCCAGAATCCCACCCTACGTGTTTTTCAGTCTATTATTAAAAGTCTTTTTCTTTAAATATATTGCCACATTCTTAATTCATGCATCACTGCATTGCTATTGCACAGTTTCAGAGGATGTGGATGGAGAAATAATTAATCTTTCTCTCCTCTGCCTTCCTATTTTCTGTTTCACTGCTTGTGAACATCCTCAGAGCGAACAATTTTGTAGATTATCCAATAGAAGGTGTTGAAGATGAGGAAGACCAGAGGGAAGCATACCCGGGAAAATTTGTCAATTTGTTTAGCTCGACTGATGAAGATCTTGCGCATCTCCTCAGGGGTCTTTTCAGGAGGCGATGAACTGCTGGTGTTATTGGTTGTTCCTTTTACTGCTAACCCATCCTTGGCTTGCAGGCAGGCAGGCCCCATTCCATAAGCAGCAAAACTGAACCTTCCTTCAACAGCATCTTCCTCCTGAAATACAAATAAACCTTAGATTAGTATTCAGATTTTATTATGAAACCAAATATTTATCTCATAGAACTATTTTTGCCAAAAGTGTCCTCAAATCTGTTGCAGCTCGTGTGATTTTTTTTTATGATACTTGTAAATTTTGCTACTTGTATTGTTTACCGTTTAAATGATTGATTTGCCCTTGTTAGTGTCACTTTAACTGAACAATAGTAAAAGTTTCCTTGTTTTAAAACAATACTATTGTAAACTGGAACCTTCATATTTTCAGTCAGTCAGTCAAATTTATTTACAGGGCAAATTATAATAAATAACACAAGATAGTCAACAGATAATTACCAATCCAACTTAGGATCAATTGGCCCACAATCAGGCTGTGAAATAAAATCAGTATTAAAATGAACTGCACTGAAATAAAAATGGGCTTCAAAGTCCCATGCAAAATAGGTATTAAGGCACCCCATAAACAAATACGGAAAGTTACTCTAAAGAAGCTACCTTGGTAGAGAATCCCATGTCAGTGGGGTGGAAGGAGAAGGATCTGAGATTTTATGAATCAAGCCAGAATTTAGGGAGTGCAAGCAGGTGGCAGACTGTAAATGAGACAGCAGATAGTCTACCAACATTTATTTTAAATAGGCCTGACCCTGGTCATTTACTGTTTTTGACTTCATCCCAAGTCTTACAAATTGGTACAATACATAGCATATTTTAAGACTTTTAACACTTCTTCTCATTTGTAATGTAAGGTCATATCACAGTTTTGATACTGAATATGCATAAATGAAAAAATGTGCATATAAAGTTTAGCTTACAATCTATTTTTGTGACCTCTGAAATGCATTATTCTACCCAAGGCTAGGAGTACAAGCATTATGAATATGTCTCATTAAATTTTAGATAAACTTTGCCAGACTACAATAAAAGGGCATAATTTCCCACAATGCTCACATAATACAGACTGCTGAGAATAAACTTTATAAGCAAATCCCCAAATACAACAGTTGGCTTATAGTGCCTCTTAGGGTCACTTTTCTTCTAAGTACTCTAATTTACAAGGTGCTAAAGCTACCTTTACAAGACATCCCTTATGTACTCAGAAGCTTACAGAGCAATAACTTCATCCTAGTATACCCTCCATTTAAAACTGCTGTAGGTGTGAGACAGCTTTCTTTAGACTTGGACCTGCTACCTGGAACCACCTGACTACAAACATGAAAAATATGGAAACCATTAAAACTTCAAAGATGCACTTAAAGAGCATTTCTTTACTGAATCTTCCTGCAACGGTTACCATGACAATGGTTAGGTAACTTATCCCATATCATGAATACTAGAATATTTTTAATAAACTTTTCTTAGCCTCTTAATGTGGTTTCCTATATGTAAATATTTCACATGTATATAGGAGCTTGTGTGGTAAATGTATAATTGCACTACATTTTATGCACATCTTAGCTTGCTTTTTTATATATCTTTTTTTGTTCAATACACTCTGTCTGATTCTTTTAATGTTACCTTACATATCTTACTATGTTATGAAATTTGCTTTGTACTCATTTTGTATATAATAACCCAGCCAATGGGGATGCACAAGCAAGTACATTTCTTTGTGGTGGTCCCAAGCTCGGATAAATGGGGAGGGTTGCATCAGGAAGGGCATCCAGCATAAAACTTCACCAAATCATTCATGCAGACAGCAGTAAATATTTACATACCGGATCGGTCGAGACCAGGGTTAACAATGACTGCCACCAGTACTGTTAGCCAACAGGGTGCTGGCGGAAATTGGGCTACTGTTGGCCAAAGGAGGAGAAGAGGGGAAAGGGATGGTCGAAGGCAGGAAGAGAAGAGAAAGGCTAGGACTGTGGTAGTGAGGGTCGGAACTTTGAATGTTGGCAGTATGACTGGTATAGGGAGAGAGCTAGCTGATATGATGGACACAAGGAAGGTTGGTATATCATGTGTGCAAGAGACCAGATGGAAGGGGAGTAAGGCTAGGTGTATTGAAGGTGGGTTCAAATTGTTTTATCATGGTGTGGATGGAAGGAGAAATGGCGTAGGAGTTATCCTGAAGGAACAGTATGCTACGTGTGTTTTGGAGGTGAAAAGAGTGTCGGATAGAGTGATGTTTATGAAGCTGGAAATTGATGGTGTAATGATGAATGTTGTTAGTGCATATGCTCCACAAGTTGGGTGTGCGATGGATGAGAAAGAAAAATTTTGGAGTGAGTTGGATGAAGTGGTGATGACTGTACTCAGGGGTGAGGCATGTTGGTGAAGGGAACAGAGGGAATGAGGAAGTGATGGGTAGGTATGGTGTTAAGCAAAGGAATGCAGAAGGTCAGATGGTAGTGGATTTTGTGAACAGGATCGACATGGCTGTGGTGAATACATATTTTAACAAGAAGGAGGAGCATAGGGTGACATACAAGAGTGGAGGAATATTCACACAGGTGGATTATATCTTATGTAGAAGGGCCAGTTTGAAGGAGATTGGAGACTGTAAAGTGGTGACTGAGGAAAGTGTAGTTAGGCAGCATAGGATGGTGGTTTGTAGGATGATGTTGGTGATCAAGAAGAGGAAGAGAAGTGTAAGGGCAGCACCAAGGATCAAATGGTGGAAATTGAAAAAGGGTAATTGTGAGGTGGAGTTCAGGGAAGAGTTAAGACAGGCACTGGGTGGCAGTGAAGATTTACCAAATAGCTGGGTAACTACAGCAGAGCTAGTAAGGGAGAAGGCTAGAAAGGTGCTTGGTATGACATCTGGACAGAGGAAGGACGACAAGGAGACATGGTGGTGGAATGAGGAAGTACAGGAGAGTATACAGAGAAATAGGTTGGCAAAGAAGAAGTGGGATTGTCAGAGAGATGAAGAAAGTAGACAGGAGTATAAGGAGATGAGGTGCATGGCAAAGGGAAAGCTGGCGAAGGCTAAGGATAAGATAAAGAAAGGGACCTGTACCAATTGGCTAGACAGAGGGACTGAGCTAGGAAAGATGTACAGCAGTTAAAGGTGATAAAGGATAATTTGGGAAACATACTCACAAGTGAGGAGAGTGTGTTGAGCACATGGAAAGAGTACTTTGACGGGTTGATGAATGAAGAGAATGAGAGGGAGAGAAGATTGGATGATGTGCGGATAGTGAATCATGAAGTGCAATGGATTAGCAAGGAGGAAGTAAGGATAGCTATGAAAAGAATGAAGAATGGAAAGGCTGTTGGTCCAGATGACATACCTGTGGAAGCATGGAGGTGTTTAGGTGAAATGGTAGTGGAGTTTCTAACCAGATTGTTTAATGAAATCTTGGAAAGTGAGAGGATGCCTGAGAAATGGAGAAAAAGTGTTTTGGTACCAATTTTTAAGAATAAGGGTGATGTGAAGAGCTGTAGTAACTACAGAGGGATTAAAGTGATCAGTCACAGCATGAAGTTATGGGAACGAGTAGTGGAAGCTAGGTGAAGAAGGGACGTGATGATTAGTGATCAGCAGTATGGTTTCATGCTGGGAAAGAGCACTACAGATGCGATGTTTGCTCTGAAAGTGTTGATGGAGAAGTACAGAGAAGGTCAGAAGGAGTTGCATTGTGTTTTTGTAGACTTAGAGAAAGCATATGACAGGGTGCCTAGAGAGGAGTTGTGGTATTGTATGAGAAAGTCAGGAGTGTCAGAGAAGTATGTAAGAGTGGTACATGATATGTACGAGGGTAGTGTGATAGCGGTGATGTCTGCGATGGGAGTGACGGATGCGTTTAAGGTAGAGATGGGATTACATCAAGGATCAGCTCTGAGCCCTTTCTTATTTGCAATGGTGATGGACAGGTTGACAGACGAGATCAGACAGGAGTCCCTGTGGACTATGATGTTTGCAGATGACACTGTGATCTGTAGTGAGAGTAGGGAACAGGTGGAGGAGACCCTGGAGAGATGGAGATATGCTCTAGAGAGAAGAGGAATGAAGGTCAGCAGGACTAAGACAGAATATATGTGTGTGAATGAGAGGGAGAATAGAGGAATGGTGAGGATGCAAGGAGTAGAGGTGGTGAAGGTGGATGAGTTTAAATACTTGGGATCAATAGTTCAGAGTAATGGTGAGTGTGGAAGAGAGGTGAAGAAGAGAGTACAGGCAGGATGGAGTGGGTGGAGAAGAGTGTCAGGAGTGATTTGTGACAGATGAGTACCAGTAAGAGTGAAAGGGAAGGTCTACAAGAGGGTAGTGAGACCAGCTATGTTATATGGGTTGGAGACAGTGGCATTGACAAAAGGCAGGAGTTAGAGCTGGATGTGGCAGAGTTAAAGATGTTAAGATTTGCACTGGGTGTGATGAGGGTGGACAGGATTAGGAATAAGTATTTTAGAGGGTCAGCCCAGGTTGGAAGGTTTGGAGACAAAGCCAGAGAGACAAGATTACGTTGGTTTGGACATGTGCTGAGGAGGGATGCTGAGTATATTGGGAAAAAGATGCTAAGGATGAAGCTACCAGGTAACAGGAAAAGAGGAAGGCCTAAAATAAGGTTTATGGATGTGGTGAGAGAGAACATGCAGGTGGTTGGTGTGACACAGCAAGATGCAGAGGACAGGAAGAAATGGAAACAGATGATCCACTGTGGCAACCCCTAATGGGAACAGCTGAAAGAAGATGATGATGACTCATTTTGTATATAATACTGTTGAGTGAAAAGACCTTAATGTATTTTCTGTTCTTTGAGCTTGTGTTGTGACTAAAAAAGGTCAATAGACCAGTCCACTTACCTGGTAAAAAAATAGTAAATAAATAAAAATAAATAAATAATTCTAAAGTCACCTCCTAAAGCTGTCCTTTGTAGTACTTTCCTAAACTGTCAAGGTTGAAAGTTACACAGAGCAGACACCAAAAAAGGAAATTAATGAAGTTCATGTGTTTCAAGCCTCAGCTTTGGGATTGACAGCAGTTCCAAGACAGTTAAATAGAACTGGTGAAATGGGTGACAGGGTGCGAAAAGAAAACAGGAGGACTCTTGAGCCTGTATCTTTAAAAACATCTGACCCTATCTCTGAGCAGCATCCTACCATCACCCAGAATGATACCACAGTACAAGCAGAAGACGATTGATTTCAACAATTGGCTAAGTTTCTGGTGTTATTCTAAGGGGATCCAGTATCTGTCTGCCTGGGATGACATGACTTACAGACTGCGTTGCTTTGCCAGAGATGGCCTGCATCTGTAACCCCTGGGTTCCGGATACTGGCCAAGGTTCTTGCCACCCCTATAGTGCCTCTTTTAGGCAGGGTTCCAAAGACCAAATTACCACCGTAACAGCTACAAACAAATGCAGTCTTTGGGTCATGCTGCTCAACACTAGAAGTCTAATTCTCAAAATGCACTTGCTCAAAGCACATCTTAAAATGGAGAACATCGACATTTGTGTTGTAACATAGACCTGGTTCAAGGCTGCAGAAAGCACCCTGCATTACCAGTCTATAACTCATTCCACACCTTTCCGCCCCAGAACTTGGACCGAAGCTCCAAAGATGGTGGTGTTTCCATATTCATAAAGGATGTGCACACCTCCAGACTGATAGCCCAACATAATGCATCAGAGATACTTCAGGTGCAGCTAACATTGGGTAAGACAGCAATTCAGGTCATAGCCTGTTATAGGTCCCCAACCATTTCCCAAGACTCATACTCCACATTCCTAAGCACCCTGGAGAATATTAGGGTCCAACTTAACACTCTCATACTGGGCGATTTCAACTACCCCTCCATTTACTGGGAAAACTACTCATGCACCAATACACTTGCCCAACTTTTCCTGGACTCCATTAATTCCAGTGCCCTAGACCAGCTAATTTTTACCCCCACTAGAGGTAGCAACATCCTTGAACTGGTCATTACTAACATGGACGACTGTTGCTCTACACCAACAGTCAAGTCCTCCCTCATTAGATCCGACCACAAACTAATCACCTTGGAAATCCACATACCTCCCACCCCACCCCACCTACAAAGGTAACTACCATGAAAAACTTCTCCAAAGCTAACTTTGGGATCCTAAAAACAGAGGTGGCTAACTTCATGACACCCATGCAAATGGAGAATAGTTGCATGACTGCCGAATCATACATCAATGCACTATACGAACACATACACAAATGCATGGATCTCACCATACCCAATAGAACCAAGATGCTCTCCTCCAAATAAAGGAAGCCAATCTGGTGGTCCACTGCCATAAACAAACTCTACAACAGAAGGAAGAAACTGATGCAGAATAAGGTGAAGTCTCAAGACTGGAAAAGCTCCCTTATCAGCCTCAACAAAATGTTGAGATCCCTCATCAAATCCTCTAAAGCTAGCTATGAAAACAACCACAAGGCCTTCTATAGTTATGTAAAGAATCTCCACAGCAATACCCAGATTTGCTCTGAGCTACTGCACAATGTTACCTCCTATACCGAGCCAACAGATATTGCCAATATATTGGCCGACAGACTCAGTGCCAACTTTACCCCTCCCCCCAAAGCACCAATCACAATACCAGTAGATTGCCAGATACCCAGTATTACTGCTGCACAAGTTAAAACAGCACTGTCCAAGGTTAAGAATACAGCTTCTATGGGACCTGACGATATCCCTGGCTGTGTTCTACATGAACTACAGAGTGAACTGGCAGCTCACCTATGTGCCCTGTTCAATCACAACCTCACCTCAGGATTTATCCCTTCTGAATGGCACACTGCTATAGTCGTCCCTCTCCACAAAGGAGGAGTGACTACAGACCCTGGGAACTATCACCCCATTAGCCTGACAAGTCTGATATGCAAAGCTATGGAATACATCATCATGGACCTAATAAACAAGGATATAGGGGAATCTCCAAACTCTGGATCCCACACAGTTTGGCTTTGTGAAGGGTAGATCATGCCTGCTCAACTTAGTTGACTTCTTTGAGTCAGTCACCAGAGCTGTGGATGAAGGCAAGGTGGTTCATACAGCCTACCTTGATTTGGCCAAGGGCTTTGATACCATTCCCCACTCAGGAATCATAGAAAAACTCATTACATTAGGCATCAGCCCCTATATCACTAGGTGGGTTGCAAACTGTCTCACAGATAAAACCCACAGTGTGAATGTAGCTGACTCCAAGTCAGACTGACAACCAGTCACGAGTGGAGTCCCACAGGGATCAGTCCTGGGTCCTCTCCTGTTTGGTATCTACTTCTCAGAAGTCCAGGCCAACACGAAAGGACTCTGGCTGACAAAGTTCGCAGACAGTTGCATGTTGGGAGCCATTATTAACTCACCAAGTGATGTAAACATCCTACAGAAAGGCCTCACTGAGACCAACGACTAGTGTCAGGACCATGGCCTTAAGCTCAATGCCAAAAAATGTGCCATTATCCCCTTTGAGAAAAACTCAGTTCCATGAATTACCACACCGATGGTAGTCCACTGAACACAGAAGGCATTATAAGAGATCTGGGAACACAGGTTGACAGCAACCTCTCTTTTGATCACCACATTGCCACTGTGGTCAGAAAGTCCTTCTATGTGGCATATCTCATCACTAAGGGTTTTGCATCCAGGAAGAAAGAGGTCATTGTCTCCCTCTACATTTCCCTCATTATTCCAATCATCGAGTACAATACCCCATTTGGCATGTACCTCACTAGACACCTGCAACAACTGGAGTGGTCGCAAAAGTACCACACAAAGAGGATCCTAGGACTTAAATACTTGTCCTATATGGACAGACTCAAAAAACTCCAACTATTTTATGTCTCATATCGCCTACTTAGAGGCAATCTCCGCTTGACTTACAAAGACATGTCTGATCCAGCTCTGTTAGAAATGCTACATATAAAGAAAGCCCAATCCCTCTGCATCACATGCTCCAGAGACCTCAACCTCATTACCACAATCAACAGAAAGTACTGGAGGGAAAGGTTCATAACCCAGAGACTGCCCATGCTATGGAATAGACTTCCCATATATGTCAAACAGAGCACCTCACTGGCCCTCTTCAAGAGAAACCTTGATGAATGGATGGGAAATAGAAAATTCACCCTGGGGATTACTCCACTGGCTCTACTTGACAGAGGCACTGGGAACTAAGGTCAGGTGGCATGATGCCAGGGTAACCCTATGAGCTATGTTTGTAAAGGCACCAGGGCCATTAGCCTAGTACACCCCTAAGAACCTATGAACCTAAATACCCGTTATTTAATCCTTGGAGTGACAGATAACTGGTGTGGTAACTGTGTAACTCGGGTGATGTGGGACTACCAACTTATCTATGAAGTTTTACACCCACTGCAACCTATCGAGATCCTTGCTGAAAAGTCCTAGGCCCATTGCACTGTCATCATTCAGGCAAGAGATAACCAGTGTGTGTGCTACGCAACTACTAAAAGACTCTTATGGTGGAATAAAGCGAAGTTCCTCACATGGCAACAACAAAATGTGGCAATGACCAAAACCTGATTTTCTATTATTTTCAAGAAAGGTCATTGCAGTGGTCTTGGTCAGGTTGAATCTAAGTCAAATATGACTAATCTGTAAGAGGATGTAGCTGATTCATAGGTTCATAGATAGATACTAGGCTATCGGCCCAAGGGCCTACGTAAGCCTAGCCAACAAAGTTCCCTGGCTTATGCCACCCAAGAAAGTTATTTTCCTGTCCCACTGTCGAGCAGAGACACAGAAGTGATCCCTGCGGTGTATTTCCTATTTCCCATCCAATCATGATACTCTTTTGATGGACAGGTTAATCTGGTTATTGGTGCAAAATAGCAGCTGTAATCCTCCCTGGGCATATTGAATAGCAGAGATCAATAATTAAGCCCTCAGGGGTCTTGCGACTCAGAGATTAAGCAGTGGATGTTTTAACATTAAAAACTCAGAGATTAAGCAGTGGATATTTTAACACTGGAAAACACCCTCTTTGACTTCTCAGAAATTTAGGAAGCAAATCAATCTAGGATTATGGAAGTGTTCCCTTTACTTTATAGCAAAGCCCAATTAACTGAGGCTATACTGCCAAGCAGGATAGATTTTAAAGTCTTTTAGCTGATGTTATGGTTGTTAGACCATGAAGTTGGGGTAATCAATTTTGCCTTCCTACTTTAAGCATAGACTTTTTTTTTTACTCATGCATTCTTTTTTAAACATCTTTATTAAATCCATTTTAGACATGGATATGGGTACACATCCAAACATAAAAACATTTTTCATGTACTATACATATATTCTTTGTTTTTAACAATTATCATTCATTCCAACATTACATAAATTGCTAAATTCTTGCCTTTCCTTAAACCTCAGTCCTCCTTCTGAACATTAATTTGCATGTCTTGCTCCCGTAAGTAAGCATGGTACTGTTTCTAATTCCATTTGTGCTAAAGGATTCAATGAACTGGTTTTCACTGTAATCAAAAGTGTTGAGATAAACCATATTCCTATGGAATATATTATACAGTAGGTTACCATCTGATGACCAGTCATGTCAAAAACATCAGAAAGATTAAGCAGGACCATGATGGAATAATTGTGTTGATCGTTATACACAAGCAGATCATTCTTATTACCCTGGTGGGCTCTGAAACAAGACTGATATGGTCATCTTCCTGCTCATCTTCATCTCCCAACACCAGACTCTGGTTCAAATCCAAGGCACTCCTGATTCTTCTACTCTTGTGCTTTTTTCTGTCTTTCAAGCATTTGCTTTGGAACAATGGAAAATTTTTCACTGGCTCTAATGTCAGAGGAACGAGAAGCAGAATCCCCTTCTGCTTGCTGGCTCATATTTTGTGGGATAAACTTTTTTATTTCTTCCATAGCCTGTTCTGCATCCAAAAATATTCTGAAGACAGCTATGTACAGCAGCTTGAATTTCACACCTGCCTCTCTCAACATTCCCTGCTTACTAGTATAAATGTATTTCTCTTCTGCTTGGTGTGCAGTGAATAATCATTTTCCATAAGCACTCTCTCCACTTTTTAATAATTTTAATAATTTCCTTTCTACCATAGTTTCGACAAGATCATCTCTTTATGTTATGATTGCGTCTTTACTAATTTATAGGCCTTGGCTCTTTTCTCATGGCCATGTTTGGAGCATGCACTCAATATGCCCTTTCAGTTAACAACTTTTGTTGTGGAACACCAGTCCAGTTGCTTCTTTAGCCTTCATAAAGTTAAGACAGTCTGCGCCTTCCAACTTCTCTGGCACAGCAGGAAATCTCATGCTTTCTCTACACACTCTGTATTATAACTCTACTATTTTTTGAAACAGCTCTTCTTTAGAAGGCTCATACTCAGCCAGCCTTTTCTTTATTTCACCCTCTGATTTTTTGCAGTTTTATCAGTTCATCTAAATAAGCTAGTTAAAGTTTCTTTATTTTTCCAACCCTTTGTTATTTCAGTTGATATATTCCTTCAATGTTTCATTTATTTTAATCACCTCTGAGTACATTTAATTTATTTTTTCCTCTAAATTACTGGAATCCATCTATTGAACCAAAGCTAAAGCTTGAACTGCTTTTTGCTGAACAGCTGCAGGATTCTTCCCAGCCCGTATTTTCTTTTCACCTTTTCTGGTTGATTTCCTTTTAGGTTCTCCAAATTTCTTCTTTGCTGGCATCCAGCATTAAATGGATTTTACCCAAACTTACAGTTTCTCTAGTCCTTTTTTTCCCAGTTTCTGTTTTCATACTGGAACAGCTGAAAGGAAGCCGTTGATCAACATGCAACCTTTTTGGAAGTCAGATTATAAATGATTTGTGACTATCCTAGTGACAGAATTTGTGAATATAATTCCACAGTTGAATCATGGTGACCAGTGTAGATTTGAGGGGGAGGGGCTCAAAGATGGCTGAAAGCATTTTAAAAGCTTTAATGATAGTACAGGATGAGCATTAGAAAGGTTTGCTGCTACTTTTGATTAGCTTAGATGCTAAAACACATTCAACAGGGTCTCTTGGAATTATTTATTTAAACTGCTGAGATGGTGTGGTTTTCCAGTAAAAGATTTTAAGGCTGTTCCAGTCTCTTTATTTAGGAACAACAGTAAGAGAAAAAATACAAGCAACACTATTGGAGAAATCTGCTTTGTCTTGATGAACCAAGCAGGGATGTCCACTGTCTCGACTTTTGGTTGCTCTATATTTAGAGCCATTTGTAGAAATGGTTAGAAAATCATGAATAGAGAGATATACATGGAAGGGTATTCAAAAAAATCATGTTATTTGCAGACTTATTAATAACACTGGCACATCCAGAGAGAGAGAGAGAGAGAGAGAGATGTTCACTGATTTTGTAAATTGTTCAAAAATATTTGAAAGCTGTTCTAGCTATAAGGTGAATGTGGATAGGTTAAGGGGGTTGATATTGACTTCTAGCTAAGACCTGAAGTAATAGGTGATTATCCTAGAGATAGGAATTAAAATACTTAGGAGTATGGTTAGGTTCCATGGTTAAGAATTTCATGCAGTCTTCTTACAGAAAGTGTTAATGAAGAGCAGAGGCATGTTGAAGATGTGGAAAATGATGGACATGGATCTGGATCAGAAAGTGCAAATACTGCAACAGTTGTCCCACTGTTACTATATATAGGTCAGGCTTACTGATGGTTAACAAATCAGGATACATAAAGAGGTGAAACAGGAAATGAGAGGATTCCCATGGGGGCAGGAAAGCCATGGGTAATCTGAGAAATGGTAGTAATGCCTAAGTAATGGGGAGGGGGTCTGGGAGTCCCATATGTAAAGGAGTACTTGAGAGCTACCCAACTAGCACCATTTATGTAACAATTTAAGGCTAATTATTAGGCAGTCTGGAAGGACATCATTAGGTAGAGATTTAGGCTTGGGAAGGTGGCTGAAATGATAAAAGAGATGACCTGAAGAAGACATACAAAATAGGGTAAAACTATAATCAGGGCACTACAGAAGTTATTGCTCAATATATTTAAGTAAGAAACTTTGTAGGGATGTTTTAAGGCAACAATGCCTGCATGAGGGGCATGAGATGACTACCAAAATATGAGTGTACACTGGCTTTGGAAGAAGAAAAGATTATGGGCTAGTTATTGGCATCAGTTAGGGGTCAACATCAGGACAGTAACATGGACAAAGGGAAAGGACAAATGAAATCCAAAAGACACATCGTACTGGTTGTTCAACAATGCAGATGGGCAAACACAGACCACAAAACAGCTAATAAACACTGAAAGATAGATACTGGATTTCCTTAGGTGGATAAGATGAGTGGGGGAAAGGGAAGATAAATCAAGAGGGGTACTATCAAGAACTTACAAGGTAATGACAGAATAAAATGAAACAAGTCTGGGAAAGAACTCTTCATATAGCAATTATCCTTGCAAGATGGAGGCATAGAGAAGACAGGATTAGATATGCAGCAAAATCTCAAAAGTTTAAAAATATTTGCATGGAAATGTTTATTAAAGCAATTTCTATATCCCTTAGGATGTTTCTGAGAGCAAGTCTAGTGTGCTGGAGATGTGGAGAAGGTCAAGTAGCAGATAGGCAACACATATTTGTGGGTTGTATAAATGTGCCAGAATGTAAGGAACACTTATAACAGTTATTGAGTATGGTATTAATGAGGCAAATTATATTAAAAAATAAACTATATTTTTGGTGATAATAATAATAATTTGTAAACCAGGTAGGCCCACTGGACACATAGTCCTTTTTCAGGGGTGACCCAGGAGTAATGTCTGGCTACACAACTTAATTAGGGTCACACGGTAAACAATACAGGCTGAGGGAATCAAACCCTATACCATAGGAACTATAACTCAAAGCTTTAGCCCTTAGGGCCAACTGTCATATTAAGTAGGCTCTCGAGAGTTGGAAGTACAAATAATATTTGCGAGAAAAATCCCAAACATTAAGGAGTCAGTAAACTTAATCATTGAATTAACAGATAATGAGGAGGAAAGCTGTGAAAAAAAAGATATTTCTTTAGCTAAATGGTCCACGGGTACTTATTATGAATGCAGTCTACAGATTTCCTATTGCCCCAAGGCATTGTCTAGTTAAGTGATTTGCTCAAGGTCACATGGTAGGCAAATGATGGTGGAAAGATTCAAACTCTTTTCACTAGGCACATGAAGCAGGCCATTAACAAGTGAGAGCTTTAGTCCTGTAGTCTAACTGACAGGCTTGTCACCTTGCTTCCAGCATTTATTGAACAAGGGCATCTGAGATAGGGATAAGAAAAGGGAACAAAAGAAGGATAGGAGTGCGAGTTGGCCTGCTATAGGGATTAGAGAAAAGGGGAGGAAATGGATGGGGTTGTATAGTTGTATTATATTTTGTCATTAATCAATGTACTTTTGTCTGAATTATTGACAGAATATTTCTGTGTGTAGATGATTGGCAAATATGAAGAAATATTTGTATAGTATCTTGCTTTGGATGGTTGTCTTACCAACGTTGTGAATTTGTTGATCAAGTTGATGTTCTGGATTGTTGTGTTAAATAAAGATATAAAAAAAGAAAGAAAGAAAAAAAAGAACAGAAAGTGTAGACTTGAGATAACCTGACCATAAGAGAGAACCAGAGTGATTGACTGATGCAGATTCATAGTCTGAAGAACGTATTTAGTTTGGAAAAAATCAAGGATGAAACAAAGAAACACTGAGCAAAGGAAGATATTTCGACCAAGAGAGCCAGATATTAGTTGAATGTGACACTGACCTGGTTGCTTTCCCACTTTGCTTGTTTGATTCGTACATTTAACTGATATTGCCTACAGAAAAATGCACTGAGTCCTGGTTATTCAGAATAAATGTGCATCAAGTTTCTTTTGTATTTAATTAGTACATCTAGTCTCTTATATGAGCTGGGTTTAATAATGTGCAGTGTTTAATCAGTGTTGAATACTTGATTTTATATTGGACTATGATACAGACTAAATATATATTGTAGTATGTGCACCTTTGATTTTGCAAACACCATATGTGACATTAAAAAGTCTAGAGGTATTCATTTTCAGAGAATGTCAAAGAGATTTCTAGGTTAAAAAGAAATTAACTGTGGAGGAAAGAGAGAAATATCTCTTGTGAAAACTGATGCAGGGTGAAGGGCAAATATAAGAATAGTGTCAACAGCAGAATGTTGCTCCATTTTCTCCTGGGACAAATTTCAAGGAAAGTATCCCTCATGCTTATAGTGATGGTGTGAGATTTTGTACAAGGGTTTATCCACAAGGAGTGCTGCTTAGACAGCAAGCATAACATTGTTACTTTGGCACAAGCTACCTGAACTTATTGTCGCTCTTCTTATGTGCGTTAAGAAGACATTAAGGCTTGGGTGTTCGTTTAAGTAGTTTATTGTATAAGGATGAATGGCAGGAGCATTAAACTTAAATGAACTGTCTAACTAACTGACTGATTACATACCTGCATGCTCACACTTTGGCTGCTCAGTCAAAATGTCACTCTTGCTTGCACGTGCTCAGTGCTTATATGCATGTGCTGACTCACTGGAAAGCTTCTTAAAGGTATATCATGCACTCTGATCTTCATTCTCCCTCTTTGCTGAGCTGTCTCATACAAACAATGACATTTTAATAGGCATGCAATTATACAGACACTAATAAAGAAAAACAACAGTCATGTCCAGGTTGCCGTGTATCTGGAAGTAGATTTTGAGATGTGACCTGATCTCGTGAGATAATAGTTAGGACTGGGTTTACCAACAGGGACAGTCACTGGGGAATGTTCTGCTTGAGGAGTCTCAGGGATTTTCTCAGGAATGGGGATTGCTGACAGAATGTCCTGTGGACCAGGAAGATTGGACAAGTCACTCTGAGAACTAGAGTCATTGTCACAGGCAAGATGCTGTAACACCTGTTCGCACATTCGTAACAAATGCTTCCAATTTTCTCTGAATTCCATTCCCTGTGATTCCACAATGTATGATCTCAGCTCTTGACACAAACTTTTCACAAATCCAATGCAATCAAAACCTTTTGACATCTGCAGCCTCACGCTCTCCTCTTTTTGTAAAGAATGGAATGGTTTGTTGGTTTTATCATAGTAAGACTTCTGGGACAAACACTTTTCCAACAGTTGGGCTTTTACTGCTTTGTTGTTCTTAGCACTTGGAACCAATAAATTACTGCTGATTGGTAGTGTGGTTCTGGTTTGTCTTGACATAAGTCTCTGGGCAGGTGAAACAAGATGTTTATCACAAGGAATGTTTCTGAGATTTAACAAGTTGAGAAAAACATTGGTATTGTCACGTCAAGGTTTCTCTAACAGCTGTTTTGCACTTTGAGCTGCATGTTCAGCCAAGCTGTTTGACTGAGGGTATTCAGGACTATTCGTAATATGAAAGTCTCACTTTTTTGCAAATATTTTGAACTGCTGACTTATAAACTGTGCAGCATTGTCAGAAATAACTCTGTGAGGGCTACCACGGACAGAAAAATGTCACTTCAACTTTGTAATGACAGTACTGGAAGTTAGGTTGAGAAGTAGGTCAAAATTGAATCAAGTTGAATAAGAGTCTACTAACACCAAATAATGTTGACCATTCCACTCAAAAATATCTGTGGCTACTGTCAACCAAGATAGTTCAGGAATTTGGCTTAACTGAAGTGGTTCTTTCTGTTGATGCGACTTTGTACTATTACATACTGAGCAAGATGAAAGTACTTTCTCAATATATCTTGACATAGAAGGCCAAAATACTAGACCTCTTACCGTTCTTTTGGTAGAATCAGTTCCTGGGTGGGCATGATGCAAGATCTTAATATACTCTTGTTGCAAGGACTTTGGAACAATCACTTTAGGACCTTTCATGATGATACCATTGTCAGACAAAATCTCATTCCTTTATGGAAAATATAGTGCACTTCTACTTGTAAACAAGATTGCTTTGATGGTTATCCTCAACTAATAAAGTGGTTTAGCTTCTGGAGAACTGGATCTGAAGCTGTGTGAGTTCTGAGCTCATCAAGACATGAGGAAAAAAGCTTTCTCACTTCCATGACCTCAGAATCAATTTGCTCATTGTTATACTGTTCTGTGTTTTTTCTGGGCGATCTGGATAAAGTATTATCAAGATAAATAAGTTTGCCTTTTGTGTAAACAAGACTGAAATTGTAATTTGAGCATCACACGTTGCAATCCAGCTGGAGCTGTATGCATAGGCTTTCTCAAAATAGTGAGTAAAGGTTGGTGATCAGTTTTGATCAGTATAGGTTGACCATAAATAAAATCATGGAACTATGAACATGCAATTGCCAAAAGCTCTTTCTCAATCTAGGCATACTGCATCTCAGTCTGGGTAAGAGTTTTTGAAGCATAGGCTACTGGTCTACCCTCTTGAAGAATGACTGCACCTAGACCAAATTTGGAAGCATCACAGGAAAGAGTAACTGGTTTATGAGCATCATAGTAGCTGAGAGTTAGTAGGTTAGCAATTTTCTGTTTCAGGATATCAAGTACTCTTTGGTGCTGTTCTGACTATGACCAAATTACATCTTTGCATGTCAGCTCTCTGAGCGGTGCTGAAAGTTGGCTTAAATCTGGAATGAACCTGCCTAGGTAGTTGTCCATGCCAAGAACACTCTACAGGAATTGAACTTGTCTGAAGCTGGCATCACAAGAACTGCTGTTTGCTTGGAAGAATCTGGTCATAAACCTGAACTGGTAAACAAGTGACCAACATAAGTAACTTCTTATAGTCTGAACTTGCACTTCTGAGGATTCAGTTCACTTCATGTACTCTTTCCAGAACTTTCTTGAGGTTTCTGTCATGTTTGGCTTCATCATTGCCTCCTACTAGAGTATCATCTGCTATAATAATGCAAGGATAGCCAGAAAAAATTTGCTCCATTGCACGCTGAAAGACTTCACTGGCAGAATTTATCCAAATGGCATTCTCAGAAATCTGTATCTTCCAAATGGCATACCAAATTTGGTAACAATGAAGATTTTCGGTCAAGCAGAATTTGCCAAAATGAACTCTTTGCATCTAAGACAGAAAAAACAGTATCTGGCATGAGGGCAGCAACCTGTTCGACTGTATGCATTGGATGATGAGGCCTTTTTAATGCTTTGTTCAAATGTCTTGGATCAATACATATTCTGATATCATCTGAGCTTCTCTTATGAGCTACCACCATGTAGGATACCCATTCAGTTGGTTCTTCTACTGGACAAATTACTCCTAGCTGCACCATTCTGTCTAGCTCAGCTTTGAATCTGCTCTGCATAACTACTGGAACTTTCTGTGCTGGTCTGACCTCTGGGTCTAACTTCATAAAGAACACAACTTATCATTTGCCTGGTTTGTCTGCAAAAATATCAGCATACTCTGAAAAAAATAGTTGGGGAAATTTGAGATGTTGTCATGTAGGCTTACATGGTGAACTTTATTAAGTGAAAGCAGTCCCATTTTCAAACTGTCTCTGAGGCCTAATAATGACTGCACTTGTCTCTTGACTATGAAAAACTGCAGTTCATAGCTGTTCCCTGCAGAATAACATGAAAGCACTACTGAGCCTTCAGTTTGAATCTCTCTACCATCATAAGCAACAAACCTCGCACACTTTGTGAAATCAAGTTGTTCTGCAGCTTTTACTCTAGCAAACGTTTCTACTGACATAACAATGCACTTTGAGACAGTATCTCCTTTGAGCTCAATGGGATTCCCATTAATCCAAACAGTACAAAAGATCTCATTCTTTGCCCACAAATCTACTGCACTGACAGTTTTACCAAGCACAGACACACCATCTACATAAAAAGTAGGGTTGCAGCTTTCTAATTGATCAACTTGGCTCTTGGAATGCCCCCTTTTAATAAAAGAATGTGCCTTATTTGAGTTACAAAACATTTTGAAATGATTCCGCTTGTTGCAAGAATGACAGTGCTGACCAAAAGCTAAGCATTTTTCTCTTTTGGGTTTGTGATTTCCACCACAATTATGACAGCTGACTATGAAGCTAGGAGAGGGCACAACTTTGCTGACTCACTCTTACAGTATGCTTCACTGAGCATGTTCTAGAATTTGCTGGAAAGACTCGGGGTTTTCCAGGGACTGTTACAGGACCCACAGTGCCATGTGCTTGGGCCTGTTTCTTTTAACCATGTGCTGCATACCATCAACATAAGCTTTGCTGCTGTGCCTTCTACAGCTATTCTCATTTGTAAGCATACTTGTGTGCCTTTCTGTAATCTCGAATATCTGACAAATTTCAATGGCCTTATTTAATGTCAAATCACTGTCTCAAAGCAAAATCTTTCTCTCTGTGTCATTATTAATACCACACACAAGCCTGTCTTTTATCAGCTCATCTCTCAAAACACCAAATCTGCACATTTTAACTTTATTTCTCAAGTCATTTACAGTATATATGCTGCAAAAGTTTCACCAGGTTTTGATCCCTTTTGTAAAATAAGTGCCTTTCCATTGTAATACTCATTAGGGGGATACACATTTCTCTAAATGTATGTTTTAAGCATTCAGGGTCTTCCCTTGTTTCAGCAAGTATCACTATATGGCAGTCTTCCCCCTCTCCTGCAAACACAGTAGGTGCATACACAAATGAACGGTCTCTTTCAATAGCTTCTGAACCAGCTAAATTAAGCAGAATAAATGCCTTTGTATGTGCATCTTTGTCAGAAAAAGCAGTCTGTATGAAAATATCATATTTCCTGCTTAAACACTCTCCATTTCCTGCAATATTGTTATCATACACAAGCAGTGTGGGTCTGTGAAACCCTTCTGCTATGCTCACAGATTATAGTAAAACACAATGCAAAACTGACCCTTGTATTTATGTATGAACATTCACGCACACCAGGTACTTGTAATAATATTCAAATGCACAATAAGCTCATTGAAATACTGTACTCTGTGAAATATGGCTTGAAATAACTGTACTTTGCAAAACTTTCTTTGAAATTACTTTACTTTGCAAAATAACCACACTGTAATACTGCACACACTTGCAAACACTTTGCACACCAGATATTTTGAATAGCCTTAGTTAATACAAAAAGCAGCATATAGTGAAAAAATATTGTTGTTTTCCCTTTTTAGTACATTTTATACGATTTGAATATTGTTTCAAACATTTTCATAATTATTTTGAATATTTTTATCAATATGTCTCAGTTTCAGACATTTTGTTTAACAAGAAAATCATTTTGAGCATTCTGAGTGCTTTGTTTTATATTTATAGCAAAAGAAATCATTTAAGCAAGTTCTAGTGCATGGAATTTGTTTCTGACCCATTTTGCAAGTCATTTCAGCACTAAGGATGATCCAGTCCTGTATATTCATCCAGTTTTAACCAGTTTGCCTCATGGCTGTAACTCTGGATCCCATTCTGACACCATGTTGCTCTTCTTATGTGCATTAAGAAGACGTTGAGGCTTGGGTGTTCACTTAAGCAATTTATTATATAAGGATGAATGGCAGGAATATTAAACTTAAACTATCAAACTAACTGACTGAATACATACTTGCATGCTCACACTGGCTGCTCACTCAAAATGGTACTCTTGCTTGTATGTGCTTAGTACTTATGTGCATGTGCTGACTCACTGGAAAGCTTCTTAAAGGTATATCACACACTCTGATCTACACATATGTCTGCTCAAAAGGTAGAGCATGAGGCAGCTTTGCATGTTTTGAAGATTTATGACAAACCAATGAACATATTTAGGACTATGTCTATGTGGCTTAAACACTTGTACTGCCTTTCTGCTTTGGGCTGAAAGAGTGATTATTAATTCACAAGGTAAACCTGTGCAACATGCTGAAATTTTGCAGAAAATGTTGTAAACAGGACACAATGCTGCAGGCCGATGGGACATTTTGTAAAATGAAAGCACATCAAAGTGTTACAGTTGCACACTTACTAGGTGATGTGCCATAGACAAGGGGAGGGTGGTGGTAAAAGGTGAAATAGTGCTACTGTAAGTCTAGGTTTTGTAGTAAATGATCAGCCTCTCAAAATGAGAAAACTTTTCATCTACATGAATTGATGCAAACTGAACAGATAGAAGTTGATTCAAGTATTTTATCTGAGTTTAATCCTGAGCTGCTAGATGTTGAAAATCAATGGTATTATAAAATGCCAAGGGGTATACTACTCTGTACTTATCTACAATTGTGGCTAAGGAGATGGTTACATTTAATCATGATATCTTGGCACACTCAGGATTAGAGACTTTGCACCTGATAATGAAATTTAACTCTGGTTGTCTAACTTGAAACAGATGTGTCACAATATGGTTGATAAATGTTTGATTTGTTTGCAAAGCAACCCAAAGGTAGAGGTAAACCAGTTATAAAAAAAATTCCAGCAGCAGAGGGACAATGGGAAACATTGCAATTTGACTTCATAGGGCCTTTCCCTCCTGCAAAGGGTGGATATGTGTGCACTAGCAAATGCTGACATATCTCAAAGGAGGTAGAAGTTTTACCAACTGTAGGAAATACAGCTCAGACAGCAGCAAAGTTATTGTGGACACATTTTTCACATTGGTGATTCACAAAAGTTATAGAAAGTGAAAATGAAACAATTTTTTTGAGGTGGTCAAATTATGAAAGAAATGAGTCACCTGCTAGATACTGAAAAAAATATTATGTTTGCCTTATCAACCTTAGTCAGCAGAGGGAATCATATAAAATCCAGACTATCTGTTTTTTGTGTATTTGAATGTATAAAAATGTGTAAAAACTGATCCACAGGGACCATTTCCAGGCCTGCCCAGATGCAAGAAATATATAGCAAAATGATATATGCAAACAGAAATATTAACAGGAATTTAACAGAATCAAGCAATAACCTTACATTTGTAATTGAGAAGAATATAGAAAATGCTACAAATGTAAAATGCTACAAATGTGTTACTAGACTAATGGTTACAATGAAATGCTATGTACAATAATGACAGTGTCAGCAGTAACTACAGGGTGGGAAAACAAAGGTGGGGAAAAACAGAGAGTCAGGTGCTACAGGGAAAAGGAAGACTGGGTAACTAGTTTACCTGATGCGTTTCTGTCACATTGGTGGCTAAAAGAACAGAATTATCATCTTTTAAACTGATGACGGGATGAAGAATGCCAGTGCATTTAACAATAGAGATTTTTCTTTCTATTATCAGTTAGACAGTGATAATGAGAGACAAACGGTTTGAACAGACTGAGACTCCGTTATACACTGGACAAATACATGGATGGTGACAACATCAGAATTACGTTTCTGTATTAAATAAAACATCCTTCTAACATTCTGAATGCTGCTGTCTCTTAGACTGGGATTATAGCTGTCAAAGAGCTTCACAAGTGAAATTTGTTCCTCCTGAATGACTTATTTTTTTATTTGAATCTGATGTGGTCATAGATGTTTAACTGGCATTAAAACATTAATTTCTCTTTTCCAGCAGAGGGATCAGTTTACTTAAATAAACATCGATGAGGTGTATGCTAGATTGACAAGTGGGGAGCATGCAAGTGATGTATGTGCATTAAGGCAGTGGAAGCACTGTCTAATTTCTGAACATTCAGGTTTCAGTCAACATCGCTTATTCAAGGATTTTGTTTTGGCAAATCCTCAGTTGTATGGCACAGGTGGGATCTGTTAACAAAAAGTGTTGTTTATCCTGATCAGATGATGGAATATAGATTACATAGTTTATTTACCCTGAGCTCAACTGTCTTTTTTTTACAGGCAACCCAGGAATACTGGTTTTGTTATATGGCCTGCTCAGAGTTGTGCAATAATGCAAAAGATGGCTTGGAGTCAGACCTATGACTTAAAGATGAAACTCTTAATCAGCTACCAGTTTTAACCCTCTGTGCTATACTAACATATATTAGATACCTTTGCTTCATTCTTTTGTCATCAGCATCATCTGTATTGTTGCAGATAACTAACTTTGGTAAGAGTCGTTATGAAAATATTGAACCATAAGTACAGATAGATGCATATATATATATATATATATATATATATATATATATATATATATATATATATATATATATATGGATTCACTTCAGAAGATCGAATTTCCGAAATCTCGAACCACAAATAACCGAAACCAAAAGCTCGAGTTTCGGAAACTCGAACTTCTGAAGGGAAACCATTAAAACAAAAAAAAAACACAAGCTTTGCTTTTGCAGGGGGGCTGTGCCCCCCACACCCCCTACTTAAATATACCAACTCCAAGATCGCGCTACAGTGGGGAGATGGGAAATCTCCCGTCCTGCGCTGTATGCGGAAGCGCAAAACGGGAGATTTCTTTACTTCCTGCCAACACCACGAAACAAAAAATACATTACGTACACACAAGGCATGCAACAATACTTGCCTCTGTGTGCACGTAATGTATTCAGGTAAGTAAAGTGTTATTTCGGAACACTACACACATTCGATTTATTAAAATCTCGATCATATGGTCTCGACCATATGCAAATCGAGATTTTAATAATTCGATTATGTGAAGTGTTCCCATATATATATATATATATATATGTGTGTGTGTGTGTGTGTGTGTGTGTGTATGTGTGTTTGTATGTGTGTGTGTGTGTAGATAGATGGAGAGCAGCTGACTTTGACAACCAGAATATCAACATTATTACATCAAGACACCTAATGTCAGCATATTCTGCATACACACTATACATGATATATATAGCCTATGTTTTTCTTTCCTGCCCTTTTCATGCATGTATAAGTGTCCTTCCCCAAAATAAAGTTAACTATTTGGAATGCTCCCTGTAACATAACAATCTCAGGCCCCTCAACTACATTGTAACAACCTTTTGCTTGAATTAAATACCTCGGCAGAGTTTCAGCTCATAGACTCCAAATAATCTTGAAGAGGTACAGTTCTCTAAATGTCAGTTCTTAACTGTCATTATTTGCTGCTAAGTATCCCAAAACTAGGGGAGCGTTTGCTTGCAAATGAAAATAGATTTTTTTTTTTGCAATACAGGAACAAACAGGCTCCCTCTTTCACTATTACATTTGCTGCATCTTCAAGGCTGAATGACATAGCTTTGAATATTCACAAAGTAACAATTTCAGCCTCTGACTTATGTGTCTGCTGAGAAGATAACATCTTTGACAACTCTTTTCTTTTTAAAAATATTTTTGAATTTTTTTTTAAGGTTATGACTCACACTTAATAATGAAAGCTATTAACTTGGACTTGATGCTCTGGACAGATATGCTCATGAAATATTTCTTAAAGCCTTTAACAGAAGTCCAAAACACATTTCAGGACAGACATCATATTCTCTGAATTTCAGGTCCAAAATCTGATTTTTTTGCTATACTATTACTGTTGTAAGAAAGTTGTACCATTTTGGAAAGGCAGGGATATAGACAAAGGTTTACATTTTGTATCCTTAGTAATCTCCTCCCCTTAGATTTAGAAATGTGCGCAAAACTTGAAATACTGTTTGCTAAATGCTACATTATTTTTGCTATTGCCTCAACAGCCACATAACAGGTTACTTTGCAGAAGAGTATGCTTGTTTATGAGCAAGTTATTTATAGGTTCACAGGTAAGTACTAGGCTAGCTATCCTTGCAAGCCATTTTAAGTCTAATCAGTTTCACTTTTTGTGCTCAAATTAACCTATCCCATTTGGTTAGAGACTGGCCTTTCCCATCCCATGGTCGATAATTATATATTACGTCTAACGAGAATAACTGAGATAATACCATAGATAATTTGATAGGATCCAAGCATGGGATAAAGCATTTAAGAGCTGCCTCTCTCCATTACTAGTGCTATGGACTACTGAGTGTAGCATTATACGTGTTTATTACCATGTTGCAGGCATTAGAAATCACTTGTTTAGCCTTTGTTTGATCTTTTTAAGGTAGAGTGTTTTATAAAATGCTCAGAAGAAAATGCACTCAAATAAATACACCGAGTATGCCTGGCTACAGCCTTGGATATGGCTTCTGACCCATTCATTAATATCAAATAACTTATATGGCATATAGCTGTACTTCTTTGGTTTATGCAAAGGAAATGAAAGGATAGGCTAAAATATGAGAATATTAACTTTCAGCTTAATTTGTTTTATGCTCAGTTCTGTTAGTACACAGAAAGCAGACATCTTTAGATTTCAAGCCCATGACCAAGCATTACAGCAGCATTTTTGACTGTTGTTATAACTAGTCTGGAGTAACTGGTCTACAGATTGTGTCCACACTCTTACAGCTCTTTCTGGGTGCAGAAGTCATATATAATGCCAGACTGGTTATGCAAGTCTAGTGGTAGTAGCTCTTGAAAAAGACTTGTATATACCCTGATTTATTTATTTAATTTATTTTGCTTATTATGTTAGTTGTACAGGACCTGAGCTACGTTTACAGGTGAGATCTAGAAAAGCTTCACACACAGAGATTTAGATCACATGTGAGTTATTAACCTTTGTGAAATTACCCACCTGCAATATTCTCAGCCACAAATAACATGTAATATGGCTGGACATATTTGACTGGATTGTAAGATGATTTATATATACATACAGCCATACAAAAGATAAAAGTTGAGCAGTTTATAACTGGTTTATAATAAGATATTTTGTGCAAATATTGCTAGTTCTACAAAATAACAAAACCTATATGTCATGTAAATGCAGGTTTTGTTATTTACATTATACATTAGTAGTAATACATTACTGCATTTTGGTGTCTGTCTTTCTGTTGGGTGGCCACGGTGGTGCAGTGGTTAGCATTGTTGCCTCACAGCAAGAGGTTCTCTGGTTCAATCCTCAGCTGAGGTGCCTTCTGCGCAGAGTCTGCATGTCCTCCCTGTGGTCATGTGGGTTTCCTCCAGGTGCTCTGGTTTCCTCCCAAAGACATGCTGTAGGTGGACTGGACACTCTAAATTGGCCCTATGTGTGAGCGTGTGTGCCTTCTGTGGAAGGTTGGGTGCCAGGCTGGCAACTCGACACCATAAAACTCTACTGCCAATCATAAGCAGACAGGTGATATGCTGTGGTGACCCCTGACCAGGGAAGAAGAAGGTGTCTGTCCTTCTGTTCTTTTCACAGGGATATCATTTTTGGTAGCTCTGTGCATTCCTTAGGAGGTTATTCAGCAGTACAGCAATGGTTCCACAGGATTTATTCACACATGGAGCAGTTGGATATCCTGACTTCCAGGATTATATGATTGGAGAAACTATCAGTTTTTATAAAATGGGCAAGGTCAACTGGTCAGACATATTACCAAAAATCACTGTAGGAAATCTGTTTCATGCACTAATAAAATAACTCTGGAGCACATACTGCATCACAAATAAATTCAGAACAGTTTGTCTGTCACAGACTGTGCCCCTGTACAGAAAATTAATGGGTAGGTTCTTAACTAGATGTGGCTGTTAGGACATGTCTTCATTTGTAAGTTTTGTGATGCCAGGCAGTCATATTTTGGAGTTGAGGGGTGGTGGACTATGTCAGAAAACTTAATAGGTTATCCCCTTTCATAATGCAAGATGTAGTACTGTGATCCTCTTATAAACTAAAATATGGCGGGATTATTTGGATTACAAATCAGCAGACAAAGAAGCTCACTGAAAAAAATGAAATACAACTATCTTCTGTTAATTATAGATGCTTTTATTTTTTTGTTTTAGAAAGGTATATGGTTTCTTATTCTATTCCTCCAGAGCTTTTTGCTGACAGATATGCTTGCTTTATGAGATCAGACATATCTGTGGCACTGGTGTTTAATAAGTTATGAAAAATTGTGTGTGTATGTGTGAGTGCTACATTTTTATCAGTGATGGCAGTGGCAAGCTGGGTTTGGCCAAAGTGAAATTTTTAAATGCGGATTGCTATTAGTCTCTAGAATAATCTTTGTTTTTTTTCCTACTATTCCTGTTAATTGTCGTGATGACTATTTAATAATAAATTTAATGCTAAATTAGTAATGGTGTCTGTTTTCCCCATTACTACCCCACAGTTCAGTACACCTTGGGACTTGCTTCTTAATTTTCATTAGCTGCCATGAACTTTATCTGCTTGACCTCTGTAGATGACTTTGTTGTCTATTCTTCCCCATCCCTTGCGAAAAATAATAATATCTTGTATTCTGATATGCCAAACTTAAAGAAACTATTTGAATTGAAAATGCACATTATAAATATAGAAACAAATGAAAACAGCATGGCTTGGCTTGCATCCCAGACTTAGACAAGTACCTGCTAAATTGGCCTTAAAGGATGACAGCAAACAAATACTGAAGAAGGCCCAAATTCAATTATCTGAATATGTGACTGGACTCCGCTTTAACTATTAAAATCCATGTCAGTTTTCTCAAGGCTAGAAACTACTGAAATCCATATCAGTTTACTAAAGGCCAGAATTGGTAAGTGACTTAAAATGTATCCAGATAGCTATCTCCTCATATTAGAGCTACAACAGGTAAAAATGTGGAAATGCTTCAGCTACATTATGATCTCCCCTCAATTATGCATTGTTAAGAAATGGTAACAAACTATTTATTCTATCTAAAAAAAATCTATGCATTTAAAGCACTTAGGATTGAAGGACAACTGTACCCTAAACTAAATATTTACTCTTCCCAGCATACATTTTCCTCCTTACACAATAATCCCCATACTTCCACATTTTTAAAAGCGTGACTTAGGTTCTTCTCATACACAGCATTTCTGTTCTAAGCAGCTTCTTCATTGCACAGCATGTTGGGGTTGAATGAAATCTTATGATGCTTTCTTTAGGAATTTGTCTCCCTTGCTATTACATCATTTTGCATAGCACACTAAAGGTTTCTTGCTAAGGAAAACACACATAATAAGGTATATGCAGTTTTCTTTTATTATTTACAGTCACTGGGGACATGACTCTACTAAGGCTCAAATGATTCATAACTGTACTATCATTTGTAGTTGCATTCTTTCCCTCCCCTGGGGGCCATAAACATTTCCTTAGTTCTGAATGTTACATGTAATTTCAAATTAATGCAAAATTTAAACATATGGAAATATATGCAAAGTAAATCAATTGTCAGAGATACTACAGGGGCATATCATACATTTCTGAGATAGTCATTATTTAGAAGAAGCATGTAAAAGCTTTTTTATGTAAGCCTCTGTAAGAAACAACACATGCTACTTGAATTGTTTCTGTGCATAGTGAGTATCAAGTATGCATTTTAAAATGTATATTTTACTGAGCACACTTCTAAGGATACTTTATTTATAAATAAGCAAGTTAATTACTTCATCTGAAAACAGTTCATAACTATGCAATCTGCATGCATGGTACATTAATTTTGTAACATAATATTTCCTACATATACTAGTTCTCATATCAATTTATCATATTCAATTTGCCATTAGCATCCAAGAACTAAACTATGTTTTAAACACAAAAAACTGAAAAACCAACTATTTCAATAAAGAAAGAAGGAAACAAAGAAAATTCAAACATACAAAACCCAACAACTTCCCCAATTTATTTATTGCAGTATGCTCCTAACAGTGTGTTACCCATGGTGTTTCACCTTTCCCAGATATGTTAACCAGGGCAGCCAGTCTTCATAAATGTACACTTAGCCCCCTTTAGTTGGGCTTACTTCTCTTCTTCCTCTTCCCAAGCCTATCTTCTGACTTCACCAATTACAATATAGTTGGGCTTTATATCTTCCTACATTTCCTAGTGATTTTGCTTTCTTTTGCCAGGAGTAATGTTAGTGATAGTAACTCTCCTGAGCAAGTGTCCCTTTCCTCACTAGCCCCTACTCCCAAAAAACCTTCCTTAGCCTACCTAGACCAACATAAGCCAAAAATATAAGCAGCCAAGAAAGAATATAAGGTGAAGGATCAGATGAGAAGGCAAGAAATGTGGAAAATGCATAAATATGGTTGCAAGTATAGAAGTCTTCTGGAAGAACTTCATTTTGATAAGAAACAAACACAGGAAAGGTTAAGGAGAGGTGAATTCAAACCAAGAGATGAAAGGTTAATGTTGGCAGCCCAAGATAATGGGATACATACATGTTGGTTTACAAAGTCCATTAAATGTGTGGGAGAAACAGACAAATGTATGTTTTGTAAAACAGAATTGGAAACAGTTGCACACCTCATTGCAGGCTGTGACATACTAATGGCAGAAGGACTGTATACCGAAAGGCATAATAATATGGCAAGACTGTTGCACTGGGGATTGTGCAAACATTATGGTACTGAAGTGGCTGAAAAACACTGGAAGCATGAGCCACAAAGCATCATAGAAAATGATGAAGTCTACATCACATGGGATCACCCATTACTAGCAGTTCAAAAGATAGATGCTAGAAAATCAGATATAATGGTCCATGAAAAGAAGGCAAAAGTAGCATTAATCATTGAAATCACCACACCCAGTGACTACAGTGTCTTACGTACAGAGAGACACAAAGTCATAAAATATCAGGATCTGCAGGCAGAAATGATAGCAGTGTGGAAGAAAAATACCCAGACAATTCCAATAGTAGTGGGAGCAACGGGCCTTATAAAAAAGAATCTGCAATCGTATTTAGATATGCTACCAATACATGTAACCCCATACAAACTGCAGAAGAAGTTATTACTGGGCACATTGTGGGTGTTGCGAAGAGCACTTCTGGCTGAAATCAAAGATTGAAACAAAACTAACTTCATGAACTTTAGCTGTACTTTGATTTAGGAATGGGGTCCATTCCCATCATGGCATTAGAAACCCAAAAGACTTGGAGAAATTAAAAAAAAGGAACTATCCTATTTAGCTTCCTCAGGTTGTAAAAGTATTTGTGCATGCATTTTTGGGTGAATATCTAGAATCTCATAAACTTAAGTTTCTTATTTGACATACCAAAAACTTGTTCTCATCTATTCCTATCTACATCTAACTCTGACGACTTATTCCATTCCCTACCTCATTATTCCACCACCATTTGGTCTTCTTCTCTTAAGGCTTTATAAACCCACATGAGAATGCCCTCCTTGGTAGCTTATATTTTCTAGTAACTACCTACCAACTTAGTAGTCTCCCCTTTCTTTTCATCTGCTCACAATTACATCTTCTCCATCTGTCACCTGGAGTGTTCCTTTGACCATCTCACATCCTCCAAGAGGAAGTATATCCCACCTCCAGGCTTTTAATTCCCTTTTTGAAATAAATGCGACAAGTTATTGCTTACCACATCCAGGAGAGGCAGAAGCATGCTCTAAGCTTCCCTCCTGATATCACCACAATCATATCCTTCTGGCATGGGAAAAGTTGTCCGTCCCTCTGCAAATTGTACTCTTATTGTTACAGGACAAATAAGTCTGTATTTGTACCATTTAATCCACATTGCTTTTAAATGGGGATGTGTGCCACTCTTTTCTTCCAGGTAGGTGCTGAGTCATCTTGATCAGTGAAAACTCATTTCTCTCTGAAAGACAAGCCTTATTCCAGCTTACAGAGTAGTGAGTGCACCCCCTCCTTCAGATCAGAGGTGGCAAATCAAACCAAAATAGGTCTGGGTGCCTGAGATGTTTGTCTGTCTGGAATCCAAGCAGTCCGATGTGCCCTCTCCAACTGAATTTCTGCCACAAGCAGTTCAGTCCATTTTGTAGGCTGTGTTTTTACAGTCTTCAGCATTTTCTGTTATATCACTGACTTTAAAATTCTTCCTAAAAGCTCTATCTTCTTGTTCAACTAATGCTGCAGCAATATATTGAAGATATGTCTCCAAGGCTAATACTTTTGCCTTTAACTCCTAATTTTCTTGAATCAGATTTTGTAATATGTCAGAATGCTCACAGAGCACCTCTTTAACTTTGTTCGGGGTTTTATCATTTTATTTCATATAATCTTCTAGTGTCTCATTCATGTTTTTAATCACTATAAATACATCATCCTGCACAGACATTTTGGACTCAGATTTGGGACCACCCTGCAATGTGCCATTTTTGTACTCTCATCTGCTTCCTTCTTCTGTTTTTAGCTTATTGCCAACCTGATTCTTGTTCCTTTTTGACATTTCCCTTTCTAGTGCAGTTACTTCAGCTAATCAACTGGTTACATTTTTTTCTTATTTGGTACGTGGGTTCCCCTTCAATGACACCGATGGCTAGTTCAGCACAGTGGATTGTTCTTTAGCAGATCAGCACCATATAAGAAATCCCTTTTTTGGGATACTTTGATATGTTTACACTCAAGAATCATAAATACACTGTCTAATTTACTGGCAAACTTCTGGAAAAAGAATATATAAATTACGATTAGAAATAAACAGTTTGCTGGTAGGACAATGCACGATGATCTTTTTGATATATGTTCAGAGGTGAGTATTAGACAAGCTGCCCTTGTGGGCCCTTAGTAAGCCTATTCAGTTCCCTGACTTGGCTAGCAATTGGCCTTATCTATCCCATGGTCGATAACTATATATTACCCCAAATGAGAATAAGTGGAATCATACCATAGATAATCTGAGGGAACCCTTGCATGGGATAAAACATTTAAGAGCAGCCTCTGTCTATTAGTAGCACAGGGGGCAGTCCTGGGGTAAATGTGTTGTTTCCCATCCATAGAGCCAAGTTGTGCTTGAACATTGACAAGGATGAACTTTGTTTTAATGTGGTTGGAAAGTCTGTTCCAGAGCAGTGACATTCTCTGTGAGATATATATATATATATATATATATATATATATATATATATATATATATATATATATACACATTTCAGATAGACTGTTTAGATTAGGTTTTCTGTGGCAAGAAGTACAATACTCTGACTGACTGAGGAAAGTAAGGTAAGGAAAAAAGTGTGAGACAAACCTGAAATTCAATTTTAATTTTTCACAAAGGTTATGCTATCATTGCTATTTGTTCTTGCTTTACTAAAGACTTCTTAAAGAATGTGTACCATTATCTGATGATAGACAATAAACAGATTCTGAATTGTATTCCTGTATACATTATTGTATAGACATTGTTTTACCTGTTGGGGAGAATATTGTCTTTGTTTGTCTGTATTTGTGGGTGTGTGGGTGTCAACTGCCTTTTTCAGTCTGTCTGCTCTAGAATGCCCTCTGGCTACTGGAAGTATGTGATATCAAGACTGCCAGTGTGTATAGCTGTACAATTAGTCTTATGCATATTAGTCTGTCCTCCTTGCTACTGTCAAATTATTCTGTTTACCCTTTTCATATAAGACTGTTGTATTTCTCTATTGTGAATCTGTTTTTACTGCTTCTGTTCTCTTCCTATAACTACAGGAGCTCATCTCCTCCCTTCTCTAGATGCATTTGAACTCCTACATAAGAATGTCTGCACTCATTTTCCTAATACTTTCTCTGTAGACCCACACCACTACCCTCTTAAAAGCATAACAGTTACATCCTATCACACTTGATCACAATTTACTCTTTGTAACAACAAAAGATCCTTTTCAAAGCTTGTGCCTGCAAGGCTGCCCTGTGGTGCCCAGGGATAAAACCCTTACTGCTCCTCAGATGACCTGTTTTTGATTAGCACCACAGGTCCCATAGGGGCTGCAGGGGGAGGATTTAAGTGACTTGCTGACATTGGTTAATTCATCCTTGGGGAAGGGAGGTAGCCTAGACTCACTGCCATAAAGCAGTGTTACCAGCCTGGTGAGCTCAGTGCTGCATAAGCAGTCTGCTGCTTAGACAGAAGGTTGCTCATAGCACACATGCATCTCTTGAAGGCAGCAACTGCAGATCTCACAAGGTTGCCATGGGATGGGAGGAGTTAGGGCCACTCCCCAGCATTCTCAATCTCTCCACTGACCCCCCAAGTTAAGCCTGGGAGAAAGTTAAAGAGGGTCTGATAGACTTGGTGAATGAGGAGTGGAGCTGGTGGTAGCTGATGGTCTGCTGCAGGAATTAAAAAAATAACTCATGCTTGCTGACCAAACATTCACTTATCTTTCCTTATTCAAGCCTGTCTCTTATAAAACCTTGTTAACTTATCACATTACACCTGGTACACTAAACTAACTTAACTATGTATATCCATAAACATATCTCATGAAGGTATCCCCATTCTGTATACCATATTTCTCTCATTTTAACGAAATAACATTCCTTATTTTTCACTAATTTATCCTAATCCTGCAGTTCTTAGACTCCACTCCAGCTACTACCATGTCTATTAAGTACCTGCGTCTCTTTAAACTGTACACAAAGGTTTCTTTTTTTTAACTTACTGCTAAATTGTACATAGTAACTATCTAGACTGCTCACCTTAACTACAGTTGCCTAATTATTCTCAATGTTGTGCCAAACTGTAATTTTGATTACCTACTCTGCGATTATTATAACAATTACCTTTTGCCTCTGTCCTAGGTCATGGCTGTAATGGCTATTCAGATTGGCCTGTGTACTTAGTACATATTTAAAAAACAAAAGGCTTGATTTGAATTGGTCAGGTTGGAAAAACCCACTATCCCAATTAATGAATATCAACTATATAACACTATTTTGCAAATACTGTTGACTAATCTTTTATCTGTCAGTGATTGTGAGATTTATTCATGGTGAAAGATTATTTAATGAGTCAGTGCCTTTTGGTTTGGTATAACTTACTCATTCCATAGTATAATAATTGAGCAGTAATCCATGGGGAGAGTGTGCATTATGGTAGGATTTACTTCCAGCTAGCAAGATATGTTCTGATGGTGAAGTTGAAGTAATCTAATGGCCTGACAAGGAGGGAGTAAATGCCATTATTACATATAACCCTATGCTATGTATTACTGCAATTATACCATGATATAGTTGGAGTGGCATTTTTTTGTTTATTCAGGAACGATAAATATTATTTAAAAAAAGCTGAATTGACTGGGACTTACAGTCAGTTATAAATGACACTATTTCATTAAATGTTGAACCTCTTCATGTAATTTTGTATTTTGGTAAAAAGTAGATGGCCTGACAAGGAGGGAGTAAATGTCATTATTACATATAACCCTATGCCATGTATTATTGCAATTATACCATGACATAGTTGAAGCCCGGTGGTACAGTGGTAGCGTTGTTGCCTCACAGCAAGAGGTTCTCCTGTTCGATTCATGGCTGGAGTGCCTTCTGTGTGGAGTCTGCATGTCCTCCCCGTGGTTGAGTGGCTTCCGAAAGACATGCGTGAATGGGCGTGCCTTCGTTGAAGGTCGGGCATCGGGCTGTCAACTCGGCACCATAAAAAAATCTACTGCTAATCATTAGTAGACCGGAGTTCCACTGTAGCGACCCCTAGCCAGAAAAAGCCAAAAAGACAAACAGCAACATACCATGATATAGTTGGAGTGGCATTTTTTTTTGTTTATTCAGGAATGATAAATATAATTTAAAAAAAGCTGAATTGACTGGGATTTGCATTCAGTTATAGATGACACTATTTCTTTTCATGTTGAACCTCTTCATGTAATTTTCTGTTTTGGTAAAAAGTTACCCATCTTTACATTATTTCAGTGATGCCTAAATATGCTGACAAAAGAAAGAAAACTGTTTCAGATATAGGCACTTTTTCTTGACAGCTGTAACAGTCTGAATTCTGTAGCTGTAGGGAAGGTGTTTAACAATGGTCTGATGGCTTAAATGAAGAGAATTACTCTTAATATTTTGTAGTAATTAAGGTTTATCATTGTATTTGATACGAAACTTGTCATGCTGTGTGTGAGGTAGTGATGGTTCTCATTAGCAGTGCACTAAGACCTATGATAAGGTTCCAGTAAGAGCTACACATGGTGATTTCTCACTGAAATGAAGTTGTCCTGAAGTTTCATTTTGAAATAGTTAACTACACCATGGTATAATTTGTACTGTTTTTGATTTATTGTATCATGCTATGGTTGTTTTATTTGGTTTATTTTCTATTTCCAGGTTTGTCATGAAAAGGGACACTTATGATAGCCTGAGTCTTTAAATAGTTAAAATGTATTTTAAGTTAAAATTCTGTTTTGTAAGTAATGAGGGGGGTACGTTTTAAGAGATCTAGCTATTAGACATGTAGAGGAAGCAAAATGACAGAAACATACCTCTCAAACTCTTACAGCAAGAAATCTGGACAGAGCCATAAATAAAAGTAGGACAAAAGCTCAAAAACAGGGACAATTTCTAAATATTGCTCTTACAAACTTAGAAAGTTGATAGAACAACATGACTTTTCTGAAGGGTATGAAGTCTGAAAGTCGAATGTCTATCATTATTTTCTAACTTCAGTCTTTAATGATTTGCCACTAATTTGTCAGAAAACTATGATTTTATGAAAAATGGAACAAAAATTTGAGGCAAAAATCTGGACATTCTGTGAAAATCTGTATAGTTGAGAGGTATGGACAGAAAGTAAACTGCACAACCAAGCTATGTAACTGTTTTTACAATTTACTTATCACCTTTACGTAGCATTCCTTAAAATGTGTTTCTGTTCTATTTGTTTCTAAAGTTTGAGAAAGAATAATATACAGAAGGGTAGTGGACTTTAAAAATAAGGTATTCTGTTTTTATATGTCTTTTGTGATGACATTATTTATAAGAAATACCTTTAGTAAGACATCTTTACTAAGCTTGAATTTTTTAAAGTGAGAATGGTACACATACTGTAAAAAACAAGCCATAACTACATTTCCATTATTTTTACACACTATACATATACATTTTTGTTTTAACAATTTTTATTTAGTCCAACTTTACATAAATTGCTCAGTTTCTGCCTTCACATAAATGTCATTCCTTTTCCCATACATTATTTTGCATTTGTTCCCACAAATTCAGTTTATTTCTATATAATTTGCTGCTTCCCTTTTTCTAAAGATTTGACCTCTAGTTGATTTATCTCCTTTACAATATCCAGTACTTCAGTAACAGTTGGTTTACATTTTGATTTCCATTTTTAGCAGCTGCTTTTCTGGCAGCCAATAGCTTTACACTTAGTAAGGCCTTACTCTGTATAGGGAATTCAAATCCTTTGTTCCAGCTCAAAAGAATCACTTCCACAGCTACAACTATTTGCTCATTCAACATTTCTGACACAGTACTATGTAGGGTATTTTTAAAATCTGCCAACTAATTATACTCACAAAAAAAGATGTTCCCAGTTACCTCTCTTTTTCCATTACCAACATTTGCAATCTACCTGATGAAAATTATCTGAAGTTGCTTGCGATATAAAAATATCTATGCAAATACTTCCAAGCAAAAAATTCTAAACATTCTGGACTTTGCGCGTATTTGGGGCCAAACAGATGTCCTCTTACTGTTCCTTGGTAAAATGACTCTCCAGTCTCAATTCCCAATATTTTGTAATCACCTCTGATTGATTATTGCAGTTGTCATCCCTTTTAACAGCTACCAGAGCTACTAGAGGTAGCATTTCACTTATCAGTCCCCATCCTTTTCTCTTTGCCTGTACTTTGATATCAATCCCTGGTAGGAAAGGAAGTGTCTAACCTGCAGTCCAAACTTCTACTTGACCTATTCACCTCTATTACCTTTAAATCTCTCTAGTTATTTGCTATCAATACTTTGGCTCCTTTGAAAAATTTCTCCAGTAAATTCTCTCACCCTTGTAGATATTTTCTAAACCCCTCTAAGCAATTATACCTACTGGCAAAATCTACTTTCTCCATTCTCATGTTAGCGTATTTTTTATAATACTTTCTGCAACATTTTGAAAATGATTTTCTGTGTGGTTGTTGTTATTTTTGTTATGGATCTACAATCCTATTTTTCATCCTTATTTTTCAACCCCCCATTTTGATCCTCCTCCTCATCCCATTCTACTTTGATTTATAACCTTCTGCTTGAATTATGTACATGAGCCTCAACAGTGTAGCTCTAAAGTATCCATTTAAATCAGGTTATCCTGAACCGCCTTGTTCTATGGCGACAGTCAGTTTGCCACACATAACTCTTGCCCTCTACCCCTCCCAAATAAATTCCTTTAACATGTATGTAAAACCAAGGAGACCAAAAACATTTTCACTGCTCTATGCATTGTTATAAATAGCCATAATCAAGAGCTTTCAGTTTCAAAGTTTTTCTATTACCTTTTGTTAGTCTCTTTCCACTTATCCTTAGTTGTCACACCAGAATCTCTTTAAATCCATATGCCTAAATACTTTATCTTATAATATCCATATAAATATGGGTATTACTGAACCAATTCCTGTATAGGTACATAGTTTTCTTCTATAGCCTTTGTTTTATCTTCATTAATGTCATATCCCAAAAAGACTTGAAACCATCACAAAATATTCCACAATAATGAGATGTCTTTTACTGGATCTATCAAGTACAAAATAATATTATCTGCAAATAAAGCTAACTTTTCTTGATTACCATACCAGCTATGCCCTTGAATTTGTCAGACCCTTATTTTATTTGCAGATGGCTGTAAATATAACACATATAATGAAGGGCAAAGAAGATACAACCACTTGGTTCCTCTATTCAAGCACAGCCTGTTGGAGGGGAACCCTCCCACCTTAATTCTTGACTCTGATCCTTCAAACATCACCCTAATCAATCATATTAGTCTATCAGAAAATGCAAATACTTCCATTACTCTACTAATAAAATCCCAGCTTATTCTTTCAATCCTTTCTCTGAACCAAGACCTAACAACACCAACAACATAATTTCATACATTTTCTTTTCTTTTATTTTGTTTTATTTTATTTTATATTTATTAACCAGGGTAAAGCACTGATCACAGTGGACCCATTTCAGTCCCAGCCTGGGGACTAATTTTGTCTACCTCTGAATCATTGTTCTATTAATGTTGTCAAATGTTTACCGCCCCTCCATGAAACCACATGTTGCCAGAATTGACATATATGGATTAATGTGGTTTCATGGAAGGGTGATAAACCGTTGACATTTTCTTAGCAATTCCCTTAGCTAATAAAGACATAAACACTTTATAATTATGATAAAATAAAAATGCAGATGGCAATGTCTACACACTGGAAAATGAAAATAAAAATAAAAATAAAAAAGTATAACACGCTCAAGAACTTCATTGACTGATGCCAGGAATAAATGCTTTCATCTAAACCTTAAATACTTCATCAAATTCCTGTAGAAAATCCATTCATCCAGACTTACATAACAATTAAAATGTGACATGACCATCCTCATTAAAATTTAAAAGCATATACACTTGAAAAAAAATGTTCATGCACAAAATGCCTGTAAAACTTCTTTGTAACATGAATGAAGACTCAGTTAAAATATTGGCAGAATATTTCTGCTGTATAAAATAAATGTTACATTTTTAACTTTTAACCTCTGCCTTTTTAAAGCACATTTAAAATTCAAATGGCCATTTTCCCATGATCTAGAGTAGCATTTAACAGTACTTGCCATTTATATTCCCTGGTATCCAAATAATTTTCTGTATCACTCCAACATCAGGTTCAATGCAGTCAATAAAATAGAACAACAATTTCTTATATTTTTCACATTTGCTAGTGTGTCTGTACAAAGCATTTTTACTGTTCTTACGTTTCATGTCATAGTAGTGTTCATATACTCTTTTATTCAATTTCTTAGTAGTTCTGTCTATGTAAAATGCCTGACATGACATACATTCTGCTGCATATACCACATTTACCACCTCACAGTCTGTATTTTTGCAAAACAAAATGATGGACTATTGGCTATATATCTGCAGTAGGAGCAATTTATTTATTTTTTATTTATTTTACATTTGTTAACCGGGCTAGTCTAACTGGATATATTTCCATTTTCAGTAGAGGCCAGGGGAGAAAAGCTCCCATACTAGCAAATAGAAATTAAAATTAATGTTATTACATAGTAAATGAAAGGATTACAATAAAAATACAACAAGTAATAATAAAATAGAATAGGTATTTACACTAGAAAAAGTGACACTAAGTATAGGATAAATTATTATACAGTATGATTCATGAGGAATTTCAGTACATCAAACAGGATAGATTACACCAGTATGTTGACTTGAGTTCACCAGTTGCAGTCCTGCTTCCAAGGAGTAAGCAGTAAAGTTTTGGTAAATTTAGTGGGAAGAGGAAATATCAGTAGTGAAAGCAGAAGGTTAGTCAGGGGTGCTGCAGGGGCATAACCAGTGTGTTTTGAGGTGTCTTTTGAGGTTTTGTTTAAAGAGAGGCAAGGAGGAAAGTAAAGTTAGTTCATTGGGCAGTAGGTTCCAGTTTTTTCTCAGTTGACAAACATAGGTGTCCATTACCATCTTAGTCCCACCTTTATTTTTATTTTCTTTTTCTAAATCATTTTTAAGTTATAAACTATTTTGTTTACAAATACTGGCTCCTACCCCACTACAGAAGTTACTTTTTCATCCCTATAGATCAATGTGTGTGTATGTACCTTTAAGAAGCTATCCAAGGACTTGCACAAGTATATAAATAATGAGCATATGTGAGCCTGACTGCCATTTGTAGTTAGCTGTTGAGATGTAATCATGTATGTATGTAAGGTATTTCTATTAACCAGTTTGTATTTTATGATGCTGATATCCATTCTGATGTGTTTCTATGTTTTAAAGCATCTAAACGAAATACTCCACCTGCTTGTCAGCTATGTTAGAGAGGCATGAGCAAGATGGTGTCAGAAGTGGCATATCTAAAGAACATGAAGTTAGAGATGGCTGATATTAAAACTTGATCAGCATTATTATAAACCTTTCCAAAGCAAACTTCAAACTACTTGCATCCGAAGTGGAAAGCTTCACTATTCCCTTGCAGAAGGATAATGATATCCAGGATGCGGAATCCTATACCAAGGCACTCTATATGCATCTTCAGGATTGCATGGACCGTGCTATCCCAAATAAAACCAAGACTCCTTCCTCAAGCAAGATGAATCCAGTCTGGTGGACCCCGGCCATAAGCAAACTTTACAATAAAAGGAGGAGACTTATACAAAAAAAGGCCAAATCTCAAGTTGAAAAGTCATCCCTGATCAGCATTAGTAAGAAATTAAGGGCCCTCATCAAGTCAACTAAAGCTAATTTTGAAAAGAAAGTTGCCAAGGATGCCAAGGATAACCATAAGGCCTTCTATGGCTACGTCAAAAACCTAAATGGCAACGCTCAGATCTGTTCTGAGCTAGTACAAAATGGAACAAAATACACTGACCCTTCTGACATTGCCAACATCTTGGCTGACAGGTTCAATGCAAATCCCCCCCCCCCTCACCACCTACAGGGCCTATTACCATTCCAGGGGATTGTGTAAGTCCAATTATTACTGATACGTTGGTTAACAAGGCTCTATCTAAAGCTAAAAACACTGCCTCCATGGGACCAGATGATGTCGCAGGCTGTGTCATACGTGAGCTCCAAAAGTAATTAACCTCGCATCTTAATACCCTGTTTAGTCTCAGCCTCTCCACAGGATATGTGCACAGAGAATGGCGCACGGCAACAGTGGTCCCGCTACACAAGGGTGGGGCCACAACTGACCCTGGGAACTACTGACAAATAAGCCTGACCAGACTGATCTGTAAGGCTATGGAGCAAATCATTATGGAACTCATAAATGGAGATATTGGGAACCTCCAGTCACTGGACCCCACACAGTTCGGCTTCATCAAGGGCAGATCATGCCCCCTGAACCTGGTGGATTTCTTTGAGACAGTTACTCAGGCTATAGATAAGGGAAAGGAGGTACACACGGCTTACCTTGACCTTGCTAAAGAATTTGACACCATTCCCCATTCGGGTATTATTGATAAGCTCACCAGCCTGGGCATAAACCCTTACGTCACAAGATGGATCGCAAACTGGCTCTCAGACAGATCCCATAAAGTAAGAGTAGTGGGATCTATGTCCGAATCCAGACCAGTAATGAGTGGTGTGCCTCAGGGCTCTGTCCTGGGGCCCCTCCTGTTTGGCATATACTTCTCAGAAGTACAGGCAAGCACGGAAGGGCTGTGGCTGACTAAGTTTGCGGACGACTGCAAACTGGGTGCTATAATAGAGTCTCCGGCTGACATGGAGATCCTCCAGAAGGGCCTAAATGAGACTGATGCATGGTGTCAAAGCCATGGTCTCAAGCTAAATGCAAAAAAATGCGTAGTAATCCCCTTTGGAAAAAACAGAGTACCCGCAAACTACAACATAGGAGGTAATCCCCTGAAATCTGAAGAAGAAATAAGGGCTCTAGGGACCCAAGTAGATAGCCAGCTTTCCTTTGATAACCATGTTGCCAAAGTGGTTAGAAAATCCTTCTATGTGACCCATCTGATCATGAAAGGGTTCGCATCAAGATCTAAGGATGTAATGGTGCCCCTCTATTCTTCCCTCATCAGACCCATTATTGAGTACAATGCACCAATTGGAATGTACCTGGCTAGACATCTTCAGCAGCTGGAGAGACCACAGAGGTACCTAACCAAGAGAATTACTGGCCTCAAACAGTTGCCCTATGCAGCACGATTGAAAAAGCTAAGACTGATCTCTGTTGCATACCGCTTTCTCAGAGGCGATCTCTGTCTAACGTACAGAGCCATGTCCAACCCAGAATTGTTGAACATGCTCCATCTTAGCAAAACCAAATCTACTCGAGCTACATGCTCTAGGGATATAAACCTCAACACAACAATGAATAGAACATGCTGGAGGGATAGATTCCCTTCGCAGAGACTTCCCTTACTATGGAACAGGGTCCCGATCTACATAAGACAGGGCCCCTCACTATCACTTTTCAAGAGGAACCTTGATGAGTGGATGGGTAACAGAAAGTTTACACCGGGGATCACACCAACAGCACTACTAGATAGGGGCCAAGGGTACTAGCTGCTAGTACAAGGGTCTAGGGAACTACTAAAGGGGCGGTGAATACTGCACAATGTGGCTGGGATAATATATGCCTTCGGGCAGATAGCTCAGTACCAACCTATGAACCTATGAACCTATTTCTTATTCACAAAATATGAAACGAGGCATACAGAATGTTCTAAACAATATTCTCATAAACCAATATGTACGATATTGATAAAAATATTCAAATTAGTACAAAAAATGATTGAAATAAAGTCCAAATGACATAAAATGAATAAAATAGGGGGAAACAACTGCATTTTCACAAATTATGTTTTTTTCATGATAAGCAAAGATATCTGAGTTATCAGAAGTGTATAAAGGGTTTGCTTGTTTGTGCAGTGTTACAGTAAAGTTATTTCGCAGGATGCAGCCATTAAAGGGCATAGTTCGCAAAGTACAGTATTTCAAAGAGTTTATTGTGCATTTAAACGTTATTACAAGCTCACACAACAGTTTGTTCAGACATAATTACAAGGACCATATTTTCAGTGTGATTGTACAAACTTTGTGGGCATGACAGATGGATTTCAAAAACCCAGGGTACTTGTGTTTGACAGTAATGTTGGTGAGAACTGGAGAGTGTTTGAGCAAGAGTATAAAATTTTCATACAGGCTGCATTTTCTGATAAAAATGACTGTACAAAGGCATTTATTCAACTTAATTTTGCTGGGCCAGAAGCCATATAAAGGGAACATTCATTTGTGTATGCACCTGCTATCTATACAGGAGAGGGGGACACCATCATGTTGTTGTACAGGCTGAGTCAAGGGAGGACCCTGAGTGCTTAAAACATAAATTTAGATAAATGTGTAACCCCCAGACAAATGTTACTATGGAGAGGCACTTGTTTTACACAAGGGATCAAAAGCCTGGTGAAACCTTTGCAGAATATATAACTGACCTAAGAAATAAGGCTAAAACATGCAGATTTGGTGATTTAAGGGAAGAGTTGATAAAATACAGACTTGTGTGTGGTATAAAAGATGATGCCGTGAGAAAGATTTTGCTTCGTGATAGTGATTTAACTTTGAATAAGGCCATTGAGATTTGACAAAAAAGCATATAAATATGCTTACAAATGAGAATAGCTCTAGAAGGCACAGTGATAAAGCTCATGTTGATAGAATGCAGCACATGGTTAAAAGAAACAGGCCCAAGCACATGGCAGCAACTGTAGTCCCTGGAGCACTCACGGGTAAACCCCAGAACTTACAAGCAAATTCCAGAGTTCACACAATCTCAGTGAAGCATAAGATTGAATCAGCAAACTCATAGCATGGGCCCTAACCTAGCTTCATTACCAATTGTCATAACTGTGGCGGAAGTCATAAATCTAAAAGGGAAAAATGTTTAGCTTCTGGTCAAGAATGCCACAAATGCAATAAATGGAATCATTTCAAAAGGTTTTGAAAATCAAAAGGCCCATATTCTTTTTTTTAAGAAGGAACATTTTAAGAAATGAACTTTTCAATTAGAAAGCTATGACGTAGGGTCAGAGGCTACTCTTTATGTTGATGGTGTGTCAGCACTTCATGAAACAGTCACTGCAGTAGATTTAAGGGTAAAGAATGAAGTATTTTCTAATGTTCGGATAAATGGCAAACCCACAGAGCTCAAAGTTGATACAGGTTCCAAGTGCAATGTTATCTCAGTAGAAACATTTTCTAGAGTTTGTAATGGTGAAAGGCTTTATTTGGCAAGGTGTGCAAAGCTTGTTGCTTATGGAGGTGAAGAAATTCAGACTGAAGGCTCAGTAGTGCTTTCATGTGGAAGATGTTATGACTTATTATTTTATGTGGTCACGAGGCACGTCCAGTCATTATTAGGGCTCCGAGATAGTTTGAAAATGGGACTGCTTTCATTTAATAAGAAAGTCCACCAAGTCAGCTTAAAAGACCACTACTCTAATTTTGCCCAGTACATTTTTTCCACCTATGTCGAACTTTTCAAAGACAAACTGGGCAAACTTCCAGTTATGTATTCATGAAGTTAGATCTAGAAGTTAATCCAGTTATCAAGCCAGCTTGAAAAGTTCCAACAGCCATGCAGGACAGAGTCAAAGCTGAGCTAAATAAAATGGTGCGACAAGGTGTGATTTCTCCAGTTGCAACTCCAACTGAATGGGTATGTTCCATGGTGGTAGCTCATAAGAAAAGCTCAGATGACATCAGAATATGTATTGGTCCAAGAGATTTGAACAAAGCACTAAAAAGACATGATCATCCAATGCGTACAGCTGAAGAAGTCGCAGCCTTGATGCCAAATGCCACTGTTCTTTCTGTCTTTGATGCAGAGTGTTCACTTTGGTGGATTCAGCTTGACAAAAAATCCTTATTGCTCACTACATTCAGTACTCTATTTGGCATCCGGTACAGATTTTTGAGAATGCCATTTGGGATAAATTCTGCAAGTGAAGTCTTTCAACATGCAATGGAGCAACTTTTTCTGGGTATCCTTGTGCTATCATAGTAGACAACATATTAGTAGGAGGTAATGGTGAAGCTGAACATGACAGAAACCTCACAAAAGTTCTAGAAAGGGCATGTCAAGTGAATCTTAAGCTCAGTCCACAGAAATGCAAATTCAGGCTACAAAAAGTTACTTATCTTGGTCATTCATTTACTAGTACAGGCCTAAGGCCAGGCCCTTCAAAGCAAACAGCCATTCATGAGATGCCAACTCCAGACAATGTTCAATCCCTGAAATGTTTTCTTGGCATGGTCAACTATCTACGCAAGCTCATTCCAGACTTGAGCCAAATTTCAGCACCACTTAGATAGCTAACACATAAAGATGTATCATGGTCTTGGTTAGAGAAACACCAAAGAGCATTTGATGTCCTAAAACAGAGAATTGCTAGTCCACCAACTCTCAGATACTATGATGTTCAAAAGCCAGTTACACTTTCCCATGATACTTCATAATTTGGTCTTGGTACAATCATTCTACAAGAGGATCAACCTGTTGCCTATGCATTGAGAACTCTTACCCAAACTGAAATGCAGTATGCCTACATTGAGAACGAGCTGTTAGCAATTGTGTTTGCATGTTCAAAGTTCCATGATTATGTTTATGGTAGACCTATCCAGATCAAAAAGACCACCAACCTCTATTCACTATCTTGAGAAAGCCTATGCATTCAGCACCAGCCAGACTGCAATGCATGATGCTGAAATTGCAAAAGTGTAATTTCACTCTTGTCTACAAGAAAGGCAATCTTCTTTATCTTGCTGATACATTATCCAGATCACCCAGAAACACCACAGAACAGCATGAGAATGAGAACTTTGATTTTGAAGTCTTGGAAGTGAGACATTTTTCTCCCACACATCTTGAGCTGAGAGATCACACAGCCACCGATCTAGTTTTACAGAGGCTCAACCACTTTATCAATCAAGGATGGCTGTCAAAGCAATCTAGTTTACCTCCAGAAGTGCAAACTTATTTTCCATACAGAGATAAGATTTTGTCTGACAAAGGTATCATTATGAAATGTCCAAAAGTAATTGTTCCCAAGTCCTTGCAACAAGAGTACATTGCTATCTTGCATTGTGTTCACCCAGGAACTGACTTTACCAAAAGAAGGGCAAGAGAGCTAGTATTTTGGCCTTCTATGTCTCAAGACATTGAGAAAGCACTTTCATCTTGTACCAAGCCACATCAACAGAAGAAACGACTTCAGCTAAATCAGATTCCAGAACTACCTTGGTTGACAGTAACCACCAATATTTTTGAGTGGAGTGGTCGACATTATTTGGTGTTAGTAGACTCTTACTCCAATTGGTTTGAGATTGACTTACTTCCTAACCTAGCATCCAGTACATCATTACTAAGATGTATCATTTTGCAGTATACACACAGTAATTTCTGTCAATGGCATGCAGTTTACAAGCCAACAGTTCAAAAGATTTACTGAAGAATGGGACTTTACTCATGTCACAAGTAGTCCTGAGTACCCACAGTCAAATGGTTTGGTAGAACGTGCAGTTCACAGTGCAAAACAGTTACTTAAGAAGTCAAAATGAGATAATAGTGATGTTTTCCTGAATCTCTTGAATCTCAAATGTTCCTCATGATAAACTTCTTGGTTCACCTGCTCAGAGACTTCTGTCAAGACAAACCAGAACCACATTACCAATCGGTAGTCAATTGCTGGTTCCATGTGTCAAGAACAACAGGTCAGTGAAAACCAATCTGTTGAAGAAGTATTTAACCCAGAAGTCCTACTACAATTAAACCAGCAAACCATTTAATGCATTACGAGAAGAAGAACTGATAAGGATGCAAACATCCAAAGGTTATGATTGGATTGGTGTCATGAAGAGTATTTGCCCAGAGCCAAGATCGTACATTTTGCAGTCACAAGGAGCAGACTTTAGGTGGAATCAGAAACATTTAAGACCAATACAAACTAACAGGTCTTCAGCAAATCAAAGGACTTGGATGAAAAGCAGTCAGAATTCCAGGAAAAAAACAGTCCAAATCCACCATTCGATAAATAGTTTAATAGCTCAGGACATAAACAGCATAAATAGCTGAACAAAGAGTTTTTTACTCGAAAGCTTTGTTCTGCTATTTATGCTGTTTATGTCCTGAGCTATTAAACTATTTATCGAATGATGGATTTGTACTGTTTTTTCCTGGAAACATTTAAGACCAGTGCCTGAGTCCATACCACAGCACATAGCCTGTGAGAAAGACTCTTTATCTCAGAGTGAGTTGTCCGGTGTTCCAATTCCAGAGGAAGTTCCAGAGGGCATTACCATTCCAGTGATGAATCCAGAAGTTCCTGATATGAGTTGTTCATTGAAGACTGTCCCTGTTGCTAGATATGGTCTAGATTGTTATGTTATGTAATATGGCTGCATCTCTAAACCCTGTAACAGATACAACACAACTTGGACATGAACACTGTGTTTTGTTTCTAATGTCTATAACAATGCATGTCTAACACTAGTATTGTTATTTACAAAGGGCAATCTTTTTAAGGGGGAGGATATAGATCAATGTGTGTGTATGTACCTTTAAGAAGCTATCCAAGGGCTTGCACAAGTATATAAATAATGAGCATGTGTGAGCCTGACTGCCATTTTGTAGTTAGCTGTTGAGATGTAAGCATGTATATATGTAAGATCTGTCTGTTAACCAGTTCATTCATATTTTATGATGCTGCTATCCATTCTGATGTGTTGCTATGTACTAATGGATCTAAATTAAATACTCTCCCTTCTTGTCATATATGTTAAAGAGGAATGAATGACAACCCCCTTTTAAAAGATTCCAGTTTTCTTTGATAACATTTCTTATTGTATAGGTGTCCAAACTGTACGTAAGCACCATACCAAGTTTATATCTATCTGCCTCTGGGGATGCCTCTTCTAACTCTTGGCTATTTGATTACTGAGTTTATGGTCTGCACACATTTTCTGCCTTCATACACCTCATTACCAGTACCTTTGGTTAATTCAGTGGGTTGCCCCCTCTCAATAAACATTTTTTCCAGCCATTCAGCTTCAGTTCTGTACTCTTAACCAACTGACGAACGTTGATTTGCTGTTATAAACTGGTCATTCACCCCATTTCTATTCATTTTTTTTTCCGGATGCATACTGTCACACCTTAAGTAGTTGTGGCTAGCAACTTCTTTTCTGAAAGATCTGGTTAAAATGCATTAATTTGCAACATTTTTATGGATCAAAATGTCCAAGAACACTATACTGACTTTACTGACACTGAATGTAAATCTAAGAAATGTAGTTGTCTTATATAAGAAATTTTTAAGCTCATTTATCAGACTCTTAATTTCTTTTCCATATAAAAATTAGGTAATCAATAAAACAAAAATATTTTTTACATAAAGAAAGAAGACACTATTATATATATATATATATATATATATATATATATATATATATATATATATATATATATATATACACATTTCTTTCTATTGTGCAAGTACCACATTGGCATTGCTGTATGCCATCACTGCACTCTGTGTCTATTGGTAACACTTGTTATTGAACACAAAACAATTGTGTTTTACAACCAATTCCAACAGACCCACAGTAAACTCAGTTTCTTTTTGTGTAAAATCAGATTTATTACACAATAATTCAAAACACTATACTAAACTCTAGTTAGTGGGAATCATAGTGTATAAACTTGCAATGTCTGTAGTTATAAAAAATTATCTACTGACATTTTAATTTTACTCATCTTTATAAAACAGTTAGCAATGTCTCTAATATACGATACAATACCTTTTACTACACTTAAGTTTCCATTCCACATACGTGGCCAAAGGTTCAGTTTTTGAGCCAATAGCCAGAACAACTAGTTTCAAAAGGGGTCTTTTTCATTCCTATGTGGTTTAGGAAAGTGATATATTACCCCCAGCCTTGAATAATTTATAAGGGTGAGTTGACTTACATTGGCAGATGAAGAGTACAGGACTGAAGCTCAGCAGCTGGAAAAAATGTTTATTGAGAAGGGGTACCCCACTTAATTAATCAAAGATATTGGTAATGAGGTATATGAAGGTAGAAAAATGTGTAGAGATGATGCATTCAACAATTAAATAGTCAAGATTTGAAAGAGGCATCCCCAGAGACAGTTACATATAAACTGTTCCCACATACAGATGTCTTTTTTCCACCGAGAGCATTTGCTACAGGAAAAAAGCAAGATAACTTTGCAGATGCAAAAAAACTACCATTTTCCATGCCTTCCATAATTTTGTTTAATTTTCAGGCATGTTTGCTTAAAAAAATGTGTCTACAGCATAAATTAAGGACATTAGACATCAGCCTTGTAAATACAGGGGAAATTACTATCTTAATTCTACATATATCAATATACTTTTTCACTCCACCATACCATCCCAAGATCATAACATTGTATTCAATTTAACTTGCTTCTGATCAGCCTTTATCTTGTTCCATTATAATGTATGTACATACATCTTATAACTAAAAAACTAGGTACTTGCTATAACACGTTTAATATATGCAACAGTCACTAATACGACTCTTCCCAATTCACATTTAAAATATCCCTCAGCATTCAATATACTATGCAAAACTGCTTTACAATATAACATGCAATTTACATCATTAACATTTTATACAAATATTAATAAGAAAAAAAACTGTTTTTCTTTAGTTACTTCTTCATTCCCTTCAGTGTCCTTCTAAAAGAGAAAATTTAGGTACAACTAAGCATCAGAGATTATCCAAAACAAAACATATACTCTGTTAAAGGCTTGTAAAAGCTGAGGCACTAGAGCAGTGATTTGGTGTGTTTCATTTTTAATAAAATGTCAAAGGGTTGCTGGCTTCTTCTTACAATGTGGTGATATTATATCATCCAAAACAATTCTAAACTGTTTTTTTTTTCCAGGGAAAGTAAACATTCCTGCTCCCCTTTAATTATGTTCTAACTCTACAGTCATATTTATTTATTTATTTACCGGGTAGTGTTCGACTTGGCCAGTAGCCCATTTTCAGAGGAGACCCAGGGAGAAAAGCCCCAACAAAGCAGGGCTTTCAATAATAATGACATACAAAGCAATAAAGAGTTTACAATAATTAGTTCTAACAGATACAGTAGATGAGTTACCTGAATTCATTACATCATAGGAGCAGAATTAGAAAGGAGAGCTACAAAATACTTGATAACAGAGTAATCTATGATCAGTCAGCTGACATGTAACATGAAAAAATAATTTCATACATAGTGTGTGAACAGGGTATAATAGAAATTTTAAAAAGAGATTTAATTTTATAAGGAGAAGGCAAAACATTTTTGTGAGATCAAAAAGTTACTACAGCTGTAAGAGGAGGAAGAGCATTGGTGGGAAGAAAATAGTAGGAGACAGGAAATTACCCAGGAGGACTACAGGGGCAGTTCCATTTGCTTTTAAGATATTCTTTCATTTTAGTTTTAAAAGAGGAATGGCAGGTGGTGTTTTATATGTTTTGGGGAACAGCATTCCAGTATTTTGCTATTTTGTTTGAGTAGAAGGAGTCACCGTGGTAGTTATGAGATTGTGTGATTTTAAGCAGAGTCCTCTCGGATGACTTAAGGGACCTGCTGTTGACTTGTGGTTGAACCAAGGTTGAGATTCCAGAGCAGTGATTGGGGCTGTATATTATTTTGTGTGTGAGGGTAAGTTAGGTTTTTGTTAACAGGTTTGGAAGTTCTAGCCAGTTTAGTTGTTGAAGAGCAGAACAGTGATGAGCTTTATGGGGATGTTTTGTGGCAAATTTAGCAATTTTGTTATAGCAGGACTCAAGGTTGTGAATATCACATTTGCATAGGTTGGTGAAGATATGTGAGCAATAGAGAAGGGTAGATAGAAGCTGAGATCTAGCAGTCGCTAGTCTGGCTTGATGGGTTAGGTAAGGTTTGGCTCTGTAGATAGTACAGAGTTTAGCATGGACTTTTTTGATAGTTAGGGAGATATGGATATCAAATTTGAAGCGGTCATTTATTGTTATACCTAGAAGCTTTGCCTGGTTTGTAGGCTCAGTTTTGGTATCACTGGCTGATTGTATAGTGACAGGTTAGGAGTGGTGCATGGCTGTTTTGTTTGTAAAATCATTAACTTAGTCTAATTAGGGTTAAAGATAAATTGGTGGTTTGATAGGTAAGCTTCAATTTCCTGGAATGCTTTTTGTGTCTTTTCTAGTAGTTTTTGTGGGGAAGGGACAGAGCAGATAAGAGATGTATCATCTGCGTATTGAATGATTGAGGCCTTGGACAGATGATGTACTTGTTTCATTGCAAAAGTAAGTCCTCCTGGTAGACTAATATTATTTATTGGTGTATTTATTGTCATTGTCTTACCGGGAAAGTCTGACTGGGCTCACAGGCTACTTATTTTCAGCACAGTCAGGGAGATAAAGTCCATTTGCATCACAAAAAAGCATTCAACAAATGTTATACATCACAAGCTAATTGCAAAAGACATTTTACATTACAAACTCATGGACGTATTATATTAACATAATACAGCAATAAAACATTTTTATTTACAAATATACAGCAGCAGCAGAAAACCTTTTCTAAATGAATACTGAGTCTAATGTAAAGGAGATAGATAAGAGATGTTAAGAAGGATGTCTGCCTGCTCATGTGTGAAACTTCTGTATGTGCAGTAGAGTAAAAGTAGAGATAAGAAATATGGTAAAACGTCTGAGGTATTATTAAACAGATATAAGAAAGGTCAGAAAGTAGTTCAGCTTCAAGAAGAGTTAGACTATGTGGTAAAATACTGTTGTAAGAAAGTCAAATAAGAATGAAAGAGTAGAGATGGGGAGGAAGGAATAGGTGTGGAAGGGAGACAGAACTGTTATAGTAGGAAGGTTTCAGCCTATTAGTAATTGGGACGCAATAGTGGTTAAACCACCTTGCAACATACACACATTTTAGCACTGGTTTGTTTATTTTGTTTATTAAAAATTTACAGTTATTTTGTATTTGTGATCACTCATGTGTTTACTTTTTATCAGTATTTTGTCATGTGCTAGAACATTGTGCCATTTACCCATTTATTTGAACGTGTATTTTTTTTATTTTATTGACTAAAATGAATGTAAATGTAATGGCTGTCATTTTTAGCTCCCTTTTATTTTTCATTTCTGCAGAGAATGTTTTTACTCTGTATATAAAATTACATTTTTGGCAGGAAATTAATTATTTATGTATGACTGAATAAACCCCCAAACAGAATCAGAAATAATAATTCATTAGTTCTGTCTAAGGGTATAGCCAAGCATACAGTTTGTACTCAGCTGCATACATTTTTCCCAACTCTGTAGACAGTGTTCCAAGTGAAGCCATTTCAGCTATCGAACTACTGGGTTACATCACTAACTGCCACCTCAAAGATGACTCACACACAGCTGTTAACTGGAACCTATCAAAGGCTAGGATGCTTTTATACAGCTACTGCATGTCCGTCTCGTTTTGGTAAACCAGCAACACTAATGCTTTTCTTCGTCTGTCCCTACTTCTCTCAGGACGCCTTCTAGCTGGCCTATCATTATCTTCTCAGTTTTACAAAACCGAATGGGGTTACAATAACACTGAACATTTTGCAGTTAGTCATGGTGACAGAACTGGCCATTGCCTGTCTCTTTATCACCTGAATTGCCTCAGATTTAGCCACCATCTTGTATTTAAACAGCTGCATTTTGCACATGAGGTATTACATTCAAGTAGCTCTCCTTTCTCTAATTTAATTAACCAGAGAAATGTAGTGAGATTTCAGAACATCCACCATGTTCTTTTCACAGGGCCAGATCCAGCACAAGGTAATCTAGGCAGCTGGTTAGGGCCTGGTGTTAGGTCGGGAGCCTCATGAATTTTAAAAAATGCCTCACCTGCATCTCTCACCCTTTTTTTACATAGGGCCATTCAGCTGCTTTATTTTGACACGGAAGAGTTTCAATTTCTTCATTTTCGTTTGCTTGAGAGAAAGATTTCCTAGAGACTTTCACAGTCAAAACTGACTAGTAGTGGACAAGTTTTCAGTGGTGCTTATTTTATTTGAAAAGCCATCAAATAATAGACTAATCTTTATCCTAAAATGTTTTTTTTTTTTTTGGTAAATCACTGAGGATTACAGTCAGTCAATAATGCTGGCTAACAGAATTTCATAGTTCTTATTGTTCAGAAAATGCATGTACATGCTACACTCACTGTTCTGTTAACTTTTTAAATGACTTAGAACAGTTAAAGCACTGAGCTGATAATGAACTGCTTTCTGTACTCAAATGTATTACTGGCATCTGTGGAAGAAAATGGATTCTACCTTGGGAGGAAAGAGTAATGTAATAGAAACAGCAAATATTACATAGTCATATGAACCTTCTCTGTGGTAAATTTCAGTTAAATGGACAACTTTTAGCATAATGAAATGATTTTAACATTGTAGTACATTTCATGTGGAGGGAAAATTAAAATAGAAGTGCCTATGTAAATACAAGATAGTACATCGCAAAGTGAGAACATAAGGCAGTAATTTCCTGCATTTCCCTGCAGATGTTAGCATGGGAACTGTATCTGAAGCATGGGGTCATTGTCTAGACATTCAGATGTCTGTTTATAAAGGTGGATAATTTCATCCAGTTGTAAAAACAAATCTACCTCGTATCAGTCCAGCTGGGAATAAACTACTTCATATCTAGGACCAGCCTGCAATGTTTGTAATAGCATACCTCTTTGTATTGAGTTCTGGTACACAGCAATGCCATAGTTGTATCCAGATTTAATCTAACCTGTTGTCAGTGATTTAAAAATGTAAGTACTACAGTGGTTCCTTAATAAAAATTCCATTTCATTCTAAATCGTATGGCTGTTCTGCTGTTGAAACATTGCTCTGAAACCACTTAGGAGTTTAACAGTGCTATAACAAAGTTTCTAAATTTGCAGCACATATCCCTTTCAGAACTCACCACTGTATAGCACTGAAAAGCCTCAGTTGGTTAGAACTGCCACATCAACTAATTTACACATAACCTCTTATCAGCTATAAAATTATTCATTATCCATCTGCCTGTCCAGCACTAAAAAACATTATACATAACTATGTTCTCAGTTGGCCATTGCAACCCAAAACTCCTGTCTACAAATCTATCAAATCTGCTGAGCATTGTCTGTACTCGTACAAGGTTGTTAAGGCCTGGGACTCCTTACCTGTATCCATCAGGTCTATACCCTCCCTCCAATCTTTAAAAATCACTCTGAAAGACTTCCTAGCTAAAAATTGGCTCTGTTCTTGCTCAAAACCAGAATAGACTATATCTCTAAATGTGAACAAGTATCTTTTCATTTCTTATACCTCCTTACTCTCCCTTCTTCACTTACTTCCTTATTGCTATTTAATTTTCTTCCCTGACTTTCTAAATATACCACAAGTTTGTTTTTACCTCACTTCATATTGCAGTTCCTATTTGTATTAGACTAACTTACCTTTAATTTCTCTACAAAGTGTCTAAACTTTCTCTAAATATTAAATGATTGTCGTATACCTTGTATCGATTCCTAAGAAATGTTTTTATATTATGTCTGATTTGTTTTAATTATTTAAACTGCAGATTTTTTTTTGTTTTATATGTGAAGATTGTAAAATTATTATTCTTAAAATGTTTTGCAATAATGTGGCTTTTCCCCCCGGGCCTCTGCTGAAAATGGGTTTCTGCCCAGTTGAACTTTCCCTGTAATCAAATGTCAATCAATCAATCAATCAATCAATCAATCAATCAATCAATCAATCAATCAATATCTGAGGTATACAGTCATAAAGATGGCTAGAATTTATGGTTTTGTGCGTGTATGTGCATGCTCGCTTGAGTGTGTGCATGTATATAGAGGGTATAGTTCTCAACTGTCCCTGATTTTTTCCTCATATTTGTGGTCTGCTCCTAGTAAAATCTGTGATCTTCTTGTAAAGTGTTGTAAAATGCAATCATTAAATAATGGCAAACGTAAGTTTTAGACTTCATATTCTTCAGAAGATGCTTGCTAATGCAAAATCTTTTATACCATCAACTGTCTAAGGTACATAAGAGCAATATTTAAAATCTGTTCCTCATATTAGTTCTTTGCTAAAAAGTTGAGATGACAGAGGGGAGTTGACTTCGGTTATACTGTATGGTTCAGACAACAACAAATTGAGATATATTTGTAGGTCATTATTTATTCTCTCACTTGAACTCAAGCAGGTATATATGCTAATACCCTATATTATTTAAAGGTTAAGGACCCATTACCACAATATCTATATCTTCTTCCAAAAATTCATAAAAATGCTACACAGCCCCCAGGAAGACGTACTGTTGCTGGTAATGGTTCTCTTACAGAACCATTATCTGAGTTTTTGACAATATATCTGAAACCATTATTAAAAGGTGTAAGGGCCTGTATTCAAGACACTATGGAGTTTCTTAATATTGTAGTAGACACACAATTGGACCCTGGGTGGATCATGTGTACGCTTGATGTTACATCGTTGTATACCAATATTCCTCATTGGGCTGGTCTTGATGCTTTGGAATACTGGTTAAAGGAAATTCCATTATATAGTCCAGGATTTAACACCTTTCTCCTTTGTTTGGCTGAACACATTTTAACAAAGAATGTATTCTACTTTAATGGTACTTGTTATATACAACTTAGAGGTACAGCTATGGGGGCTTCATTTGCACCCACTTATGCTGACCTTTTTATGGGATATCTTGAACAAATTATTATATATGACAGCAGTCATAATCTATTTCTGGATGAAATAGATATTTGGAGGTGATTTTTGGATGACTGCTGGATGGTTTGGAAATCAGGTGTTACGTATTTGCAATAATTCGTTCAATATCTTAATGAAAATAAGTGGTGTATACAGTTTACAGTGAACCATGACATGGAATATATTCCATTTCTTAATGTTCTTGCAAAAAAACAAGAAGATGGTACTTTAGTCACATCGCTGTATCATAGACATTTCATTCTAATACCCTTTTACATGCCTCCAGCTGTCATCCAAAATATATGATCAGGAATATCCCTAAATCTCAATATATGAGGATCCGTAGAATCTGCTCTTCAGAGGAAGATTATTTGGTTCATGACAAGGCTTTAACGCTTAAAAAAGAATGGTGATTGATCGACACTATGTAAGCGAAAGCTTGCAATGTCGAAGTGTCAGAACAGCGATTTTTTTTCCCCAAGGGAAAAAAATCGCTGTTCCAACAAAAAAAATAAATAAATAAAAATCAATTTCAAACATTACATTTAGTGGGGGGCATCACTCCCCCACACCCCCCTACTTAAATATACCAACTCTGAGACCGCACTACACTGCTGAAAATGGCAAAGTACCAAAGCAGCCAAGCAAATTCTTTCCCAGGGAAAGAATTTGCTTAACAGCAGCTTCGATATTTTGCATTTTCAGCCTTTTAAGTTTGACCAAGACGCATTCGAAAGAATGCGTCTTCGATCTTCTAATATACACCCGATTTAACATCTAAGTTTTGTGACTGTGGCTATACACAGTCAAACTTGGTTCAAACCAGTAGTGAGGTCAAGAAGTTACACAGGAATGACTTGTTGAGATATCATAATAATAAAGGGATCTCTAATTCACCCATCTGGTTTATAACCAGCTATGGGCGTAACATTTTGTTTCGTGGATTTGGTACAACAACATTGGAACATCTTACTAGCTGATGAACTGTTGAATGACCTTTTAGATGTTAAGTGTCATTTTTCTTTTAGGAAAGGTAAAACACTTATAGGTTCATAGGTTCATAGGTTCATACTAGGCTATCTGCCCTAAGGCATTTATAAGCCTAGCCCAAATTTTTGTGGCTTACGCCACCCCTTATATGAAAAAATACTGTGCCCATTAGTTTGTTGTGCCTCTGTCCAGCAGTGACACAGAGATGATTCCCGGGGTAAACCTACGATCTCCCATCCACAGGTCAAGATTTCTCTTGAACAGAGCCAGTGAGGTGCTCTGCCTCACATGGACCGGGATTTTATTCCACAGCATAGGGAGTCTCTGAGTGATAAATCTATCCCTCCAGCACGTCCTATCTATATCCGTGCTAAGGTTTAAGTCACTTGCTCTAGTGGTTTTGGTGGATTTGGATTTTTTGAGGTGGAGCATGTCCATTAATTCCGGGTTGGACATGGCCTTGTATGTCAGGCACATGTCACCTCTGAGCAGACGGTATGCAACTGAATAGAGCTGGAGTTTCTTCAATCTGGCAGCATATGACAGATTTTGGAGTCCCTTTATCCTTTTGGTGAGGAACTTTTGGGGTCTCTCCAATTGCTGCAGATGTCGGGTGAGATACTTGGTGGCGACTTTAACCATTACAACCGTAAGATGCCATTTTCTAATATTTTTCAAGGTACATTAGATGGCAATAAAGTTGTTTGATGTTTTCCCTGTAGCCATTGTTCATTTTGTAAATACATATTTCAAACCAAAGAATTTACCATTAAAAACACACCATGTATATTTTATATTAACATATTTGCAAATTGGAGTAGGGAGCGGGTAGTTTATTTGGCTGTATGCACGTGTTCAGCTTTGTGTATAGGTTAAATTTTTAGACCCATTAGGCTCCGCATATCTGAGCACCTTAGTAACATAAGGAACAAGTGCTCTACTAATGCATTATATAAACACACTATTAAACATTCATCTGTCCAGTTCCATTTCATTATTATTGATAGGGTTTGTGGCAATAAAAGTTGCAAAGCTGGTTGGCACAACATATTAAATAAAAAGGAAAAAGTGTGGATTGTGAGACTGGGTGGTCTTTTTCCACCTGGTTTAAATGAACATTTATGAAGAACGTTTTTGACTGGCTGATTTGTTCATGTCATTTTGTATTGCCCTATATATATGAGGTTGTATATTGCAGTTCATAGGTTCATAGGTTCATAGGTTGGTACTAGGCTATCAGCCCTAGGGCCTATACAAGCCTAGCCATAACAATTCCCTGGCTATTTCTTCCCACATTATTTACTTTCCTGGACCCCTGTCTAGCAGGGCGACTGACGTGATCCCTGGGGTGAATTTCCTTTCTCCCATCCAATTGTCAAGGTTCCTCTTGAAGAGGTCCAAAGAGGCACTCTGCTTGACATGTATGGGCAATCTATTCCAGAGTCTGGGGAGTCTCTGGGTCAGGAATCTATCCCTCCAGCATGTTTTGTTTATTGTGATGACAAGGTTTAGATCCCTGGAGCATGTAGCTCTGAGGGATTGGGATTTCTTTAAGTGTAGCATGTCCAACAGCTCTGGGTTTGACATGGCCTTGTATGTTAAGCAGAGATCGCCTCTGAGTAGATGATATGCGACAGAGTATAGCTGGAGTTTTTAAGGCGGTCAGCTTAGGGCATCTGCTTTAGGCCTGTGATTCTTTTAGTGAGGTATTTCTGAGGCCTTTCCAGTTGTTGCAGATGTCTTGAGAGGTACATACCAAATGGGGCATTGTATTCTATAATGGCTCTAATGAGGGATGAGTACAGTGGGACAATGACCTCCTTTTTTCTGGATGAAAAGCCCTTCGTGATGAGGTGTGCCACAAAGAAGGATTTCCTGACTGTTGTGGCGATGTGGTTATCGAAGGTGAGACCACTGTCCACCTGTGTCCCTAAGTCTCTTATCACACTTTCTGTGTTTAGTGTACTGCCACCTATATGGTAATTCATGGATACATGTTTTTTCCCAAAGGGGATAACAATAAATTTCTTGGCATTGAGCTTGAGCCCATGGCTCTGACACCAAGCATCTGTTTCTGTAAATGTAACACAGTCTGTGTTTTACACTGAAAAAGGCTTTCAGCTGAAATTGGTCTGTTGACTGTAGTTTGACTTTTATTAAAGTAATTTTTTTCCTCTCACATATGTGCTGGAATCATTTGTTTTATGGTTTGCTGTTTTGTTTGGGCCTTTGCACTTGCCATCCTTGTGAATGTCTTGTTCTTGCAGATTAAACAATGCCATATGCATTCGGTGGTCCATATCTAGAAGCATTTTCTTTTTTCATAAGTGTGTGCATCAGTCACCTAAATACTTGATGCCTTTGTGGATGCCCAGGGACATGGTCTTCTAGAAAATGCTTTTTAATATGTCCGAATTCGGTTTGTCAAAAAATATGTATTTCATAATGTTTAACTAGTCTATAGTAAACTACCTTGACGGTAAGTACCCAGCCTAGACTAGTCCCTTTACCTAGTGGTATGTTCAAATGTCGCTGCTATATAATTTACAGATACATCTATTGCTCAGCATGGGGTGCTATGAGTATCTGGTCTGTTCTTGACACTGCCAAGGTAGTACACAGTATATATTGTGCATTCAACCTATTCTATGTTGGCAGTACTCCTTGAACATTTTAGACGCACATGCTGGGACATTTCAGAGATGCCTCTAATGGAAACGTATGCGATTCTTTGGCGAAACATTTTATTGAAAACCATGGAACCAAACCGAATGCTTTTCAATGCTTGTCATGTATGTTCTTAAAAACATCATAAGATGGAATAGGAATAAAAAAAAAATCTGGATATATTTTTTAAATTACATAAAGTATAATGCCATTCATCTCATGTAACCGAATGGTGTATTCCTATTAAAAGAACTGTTGTGGTCATAAAAAATTACCTTTCTTCTTCTCCCTTTCTCCTTTGGTGTTTTAGTTACACATGCTGTTGAGAAAATGTAATTTATTCTTATTTATTTATTTATTTGGAACATTATTGGAAATTAATGTATAATTATGACTGATAAATGCTTATACCTGAGTGGATGAAATTTAATTGCTAACCTTATTTAAGGTGCATCTTTAAGAGCTTGGCATATTTTTTCTGGAAGGTTGTTTAAAACTAAAATGCTGAGTTGATTTCTATAAAAAAATATGCACTTGCAGCAGCTGTTTAGTGGTTTTTTGCATGAATTTCTTAAAAGTGTTGTCTCACTGTTGTCACCCTGCTGTAAATCAACTCTAGCAGCCGCTACTTGTGTAGATATGTTCCCTAAAGGATACCACGGCTTAATACTGTTGGATGTAACAGCTCACTGGCTACAGCTTCCTTTGCAAAACACCTGTGGAAATTTAAATAAAGATAACATTATTATTTCTAACCAGTACTATTAACATATGCATTTGTTTTGATTTGCATTATTTCATTGTTGTTTTCTAAATACTTTTTTTTTTGCCTTGTCTCTTGTATATTTGTTTGAAACCCCAGGGTGGCCTGACAGTAATGCATATGGCTCAGTGCTCTGCCCTGACAAAGAAATCTAAATAAATAAATTCCTTCTAAAAGTTAGCACATCTTCACGCAAGAAATTTGGACACAGCCATAAGTAATGTGAGGGCAGATACCCCAAGGTACGGACAATGTTAAATATTTCATTAGCATACATTTCCTGAAGGTTACGAAGTTTGAAACTCAAATGTCTGTCATTATTTTCTGAGTTCAGTCCTCAGTGGTTTGCCAGAAAAACATTTTTTTGTATGAGGAGTGGACGAAAAATATGAAGTAAATATTTGGACATTCTGTGAAAATATAGACAGTTGAGAGGTATGCACATATTTCAGAAAATAAATCCACTGTTTCCTAATATAAAAAAATACAATGCTTCATATAAGCTAAAGATACTTCAGAAAAGATTTATAATATTTCAGGCCCGGAAAACAGAATTTCCCTCACAGTGTGCCTTCCAGCATAAACTGCAGTTGCTGAAACCCAAGGGTATATAATGCATCTCTTGACTTCAGGGCATACCAGACGGTACCTTGGAGGAAGATGGACTTTGTATAGGGAAAAATATCAACAAAGCAAAATTAAGTAGTTCCTTAGGCATTTCAGTCTTTAAATGATGAAACGGAAGGCTGAGTGTGTTGAGGGTCTGACCTCATTTCTGTTAGCTTAGATTCTGTTAGCTATCAGTGCTGTGGTAACAAATAGCTGAAGTTGGTCCAAAGTCAACAGCACAGTATGATAAACTGATATAAAGAAAGTAAACAAAGGAACACCCCATTCAGTATGAGGTATAGGAGCAGGAATAACAGTTTAGCAGATCTAAACCCACAAACAAAATACTGGAATATTTTTTCAGCAGTCTAGCAATGTTTTTCCTATGCAAAAAATACATTTCTTAGAGACATCACTTCAATTAAAGATAGTTTACAAGCTGTCACCCTATTACTTTGCACTTTTGGAGCAATTTTGATTTCAGATGTTGTGCATCTTATTTCTTCATAAACGATCTTTGTGAATTTACTTTAACAACCAGTGACATATGCTCGGTTTGCTGCAACTGAAATCCTTGAACAAATAATTTATATACTGGTCTATTGCATTAATTGTAACTGTTAACTCAGGAACTCAGTCAAAGTTACATACAGAGCCCCGGATGAAAAGTTACTCTGCTACTGAACCTAGGAAATCTGATTGACTGTTATACCATCTATCTAGGCTGCCAGTCTAGACCATGCCTGGAGGTACTTTAGCCATACCATGCCAGCTGCTCAGCTCTTGGGCCTGCTAGTCCTTGGGTCAGAACGTGCAGCAGCAGACCTTTGTCACTAAATAAAGGTGCTGGACAGTGGGCGGTGAAATGCATGATGCTGCTTCAGCACTTTTAGTCTTACATGCTTTGGATACAGCAAGGATATCTACCCTTGTTTCAGAGTGATTAATGTAGCTTAATTTACTGTAGCTCCTTGTTACTTTTCTTGTGAAGATAGTTGAGGGTGATAATTAATCAGACGATGTTTACTGTGGTAAATCACTGACGAGGTTCCAGTCTTTCTTTTTCATAGATTTTAACTCCTCCCTCCCCACCATGAATCTGAATTTTAAAATGGCTTTTTGCTGCTATTTTGTCATCAGATGACACGCTGGATATCTGTAAAACTGTACAACCCATCAAAAAGCCTCACACTTACTGTTAATAATCTTTTAATCTCATTAATGCTTAAAGCATAGATTGATATTTCTTCTGCAGAGCTGTAAAAGCGGAAGATCTCAAATGATTGTGTTACCTATAAACTGCTATATTAAGCACATGTGTTGGGTATATCCATAAAACTGTTAATCTATATGGGTGGCTAAAATACTTCCTTCCAAAAATAAATTAAACAAACTGATCTTCCATGTGTTAGTACTTAGTAGCAAAGCTGTCATGCATGTCAGAAGATAAGAATGTTGAATGAAGTGAAGTGATGAAGATTTTCTTTAACACAGCATATTACTGCAGACATGAACTCCAGAGGTAAAATAGCCGTCTCCTAATTTCCTTGGGACGTGAACTTTGGATGGAAGCTGACATGGATCATGTTGTTCTCATTTCCAGTTTAACTTTTTATGCTAGTAAAACTAATGACATGGACTGCTGAAAAGTCCAAATTTCATTGAGACAGACTGGAGCAGAATGAATCTGCAAAAAGTGAGGAAACATGAACACAGCTTATAAACCTTGCAAAACTAAAGCTCTCTGGTATTTACTTGGTATGATCTTGTATATAAAGACCTTCTATTGTGAAAAATTAGAAACATACATCTCTCCCAATCCCAGGCAAATACATGCAATTCACTTTTCACTTTCAAAGTTTATACGATTTCAGCAGTATAGACTGAAATGCTTCTCTTCTGGCATGGTTTCCACTGACTGGTTTAGGTAATTTTCTCCGATGGCACATAATGAAATAAAAAACTGAGAAAGTAGTTGTCTTAAAACTTTGTTGATGAGCTCAGTCATAATAATTTCCAAAAATCATGAAACCCAGGTAGTGTTCCAAACCAACAAGCCTTTATTTGTCACAGACAAGCAATCCTCAGTAACAAAAAAATCAGAAATATTTTAACAATGTTAAACACGTCAGCTTTTATATAATTAGAAGTAGATGTGGAAAATACACGTATTGCTTAATTTTAAACCAGCCTATTCATGGCAAACAATATAAACAGAGCCGTAAAAGTGCATTTTAGAACAGCAAGTACCCACCCCCACACAATACTACTGATTAGATCAAAGTACATCCTAGTTAAGGAAAACACTACTTATCTATTTGCAACCCATATTCCAAGATCAGGTATTAGGAATAGCATAACATATACATAAAAAGATATACATAAAAAGACTTTTAACTAAAATCACTTTTGGCTAACTAATGCAGTAAAGCCTTCATCAGGTCTGTGACAAAAACTAAAATCAAGAAACACATAGCTATCTAACCATAAACATAATCAAACTAGAACACTATAAATATAAAAATACATCTGTTTAATAATATCTAGTAAACCTCCATCCACGTGGATCAGTGTGCATAACAAACTAAGTTATTAACAGCTCAGAAAAAAATACCAATGCTTTGCAAAAAAAAAAAAAACTATCATGACAGTTTTCATGTTTAAAAAAAAACTATCATGACAGTTTTCATGTTTAAAGTCCCAAAAGCATGTTTATACAATTAAAACTAGTAGAAAAAAACACACAAAAATACAGAAAACAGTAGACAAAGTAAACTAGTAATGTATAAAAGTGTGCAGGTGTGTGCTTCAGTGTGCATGAGTGTCCACTAATACAGTAAAAGGGGGAATTATACCATTACCAATGCACATCATTGCAGTGTGCATTTTAAGCAATTGTGCAGTCAAAAATTGTACAAATGTAATACTACCTTTTATTTTTTTCTTTCTGTTTCCACCACTGTCATTAGGATCCTTATGGCTAGCTCCCCAAATTTCCTTTCCTCAGTGATCCCAAACATGTGACAGCTGAGTGAGCAATGGCAGCTTGAGTCAAATGCTCCCACCTCTGTGGGGATGTTCCCATCTTCTGCTCACATACATTATACTGCATCAACCACTTCCCGGGATTGCCGTTTCATCACCAATGCTCATGGATGAACTACATGCTGCAGCATATCCCTTCACCCTCTGTTCTGAAAAAAATGAGTAGGCATTGCCTTATCATCCCTGCCTCCATTGTTAGCTCTTCCAGTATCTAGGCCCCTAGTTTTATTTCATAGGCTGAATAGAAGATGGTGCCATAGAAGCAGCATTCTCTGTGATACATACATATCCCTCCAACATGTTCTGCCTATTTTGAAAAACACATTCAGATATCTTGAGCAGGTGTCTAAGATAGCATTGAAATTATGAATGTGTAACAGGTCTGAGAGGATATGGATTTTTGAAGCTGTACACCTGAGGCAGACTTGAGTGACAGTAGCCTGTCTGAATAAATTTTATGATTTATGCCCTTGAGTTATTCATTGAGAAATTATTGTAGTGATTCTAGTTGTGACAAGTGTTTGGACACATACATACCAAACTGGGCATTATACTCAATGATTGGCCTAATGTGTGCAGAGTACAGTGGAATGATTACATCCCAGGACATAGACGTAATACCTTTTGATATAAGTTTTGTGATGAAAAAGAACTTCCTTACAACAGTAGATACATGTTGATCAAAGGATAGTTCATTGTCGACACAGGTCATGAGACAGACTCTCTTGGAGAATCTTGGTGTCCACTAGGGAAGTTTTGGTGGTACCAAGTTTACAATCATCTGCAGACTTGGAAAACTACAAACCCCTAACATTAGCTTTGACTTCTGAGAAGTGAATGCCAAGTGAATGCCAAAGAAAAGTAGTCCAAGGACTGTACCCTGTAGTACACTACTAGTGACAGATATTCTGATGGAGCTAGAGCTGCCCACCCTAGATTACTGTGTCCTATTTGTGAGCCAATTTGCTATCCATTGAGGTACATAAGGATTGACATTTAACTGGGAGAGTTTATCTATGATACCTCGGTGTGTTGAACAACTTTGCAAGGTCTAGATATGGGATGTGTGCTGTTTTGTCCTTGTCCATTGCTTCTGTAAGTTTTTTGAAGAATTCACCCAGTTTAAATAGGCAGGACCTGCCCTTAACAAATACAAACTGGGTTGGGTTGAAAGTCTGTAGGCTACCTATATCTTTATTAATTCTATAATGATCCTTTCTATAGCCTTGCAAATGATACAGGAGAATCTTATGGGTCTGTAATTACCTGAGTCCATTATTTATTTATGTTTGAAAACACTAATCCAAATGGGCCATTTTACCAACACAACATATGCGTAAGTATGTCCAGTATAGCAAAAACGTGAATAAGTCTAATATAATGAAATAGATAATAGAAGTGACTAGGGCCCATTTTACACAGATAAGATTCAAATATATTGCAGTAGCCACCCAGCAGTGTGACACTTGGCTCTAGATGATTGTCACTATTGAAGTAACACCCCAACGCCCATGTGTAAAAATGGGAAAAAGGGGTTATGGATGGACAGATGAGACTAAATAATAAATTAACGGTAAAGTACAAGATATCACATTTTCTAGTAGATATGTATACATACGATATTTACAGATGACAATTCTTGTACACTGTGTTTCTACATAGGAAGAAGTAACTGTTTAAGTAATTTGTTACACTTTTGGGAAATTGTACAGTCACACTATTGTTATGGATATAAGGCTTGTTTAAAAGCTGAGTGCATTCAGAAAATAGCAAAGCTATCCACTAATGCTGAATTGATGAACCCATAAAAGAGGCATATATGTCATGTCTACAGCTAGTGGGGTTTAGCTTTATTGGCTTGAATGACTCAATAAAGACTTTAAAAAATGTCAGTAGGTGTTCAGAGAATATGTATCTGGAACACTTGTATGTCCTTAAGGGAACATTTGCATATTTCCCATGTGCCTTCTTCAAAGGAGGTCTACGTATTACAACAGTTAGATAACCATTTGAAATCTCGGGATCCACTACAGTGAGTCCTGAAACACAGAGCCTGAATGGCCAAAAGATTGGACTTGTGTATATGAAGTCTGAGATGCCATTTCTCGAAATATTCCATCAGATGTTGTTAATCTTCGTTTATTCCTTACTCTTGGGATTCGGTTCTGACTTAGGAACCGAACCGGTCTTATTTTCAAGCTTGCATCAGCCACAAACCTCCCAAGCTAAGATTTTACCCATCATGACCTTCTTCCAGTTACCACAGATCTTGTTTGTTGTGTTGCTGTTCAGCCGTGTCGAGCCGTTCCTCTCCAGCTAAGTGTATATTTTTGATAACTTTTGAGTTTATTTCTCACAGAATTCTTAGTTTTTCGACTTTATTAAGTCATATCTTCTTATTCTTTATTACTTGTACCTTTTTGGTATCTTCTACTACCTTTGTTGGTAGTCTTTCCTCGCCCTCCCTTGGGCCTTGCTACAGTGTGTGTGTGTGTGTCTAGTTTTTGAATATTTTGTGGATATAATGTCTGAGAAGAAAGGGAGTCCAGCCTTTAGGAGGTCTTCAGAGTGTGGAGACAAACTGCCTCACTCTGACATGCATGACTTGTGTGTTTACTGTTTGGGCATGCCTCATCTCACAGTGAAGCCGCCCTGTCAGATTTGTAAAGTTTTTTCTGCCAGGACTTTGAATGAACGTAAAAATAAACTAGTACTAAAGGGTCTCCTTAAGACCCCTTTCTGCGAGGCTATTTCTGGGTTGCAGGAATTTTCTTCTCCTTTCAAACAACATAAAAGGTCTAAGTCTCTTCCATCATCTCCCTCTGGAGACCCTAAGGAATTGAAACATAAAAAGGCTAAATTGTGAGAGTCGTCAGTGCCAGTGGCTGCTTCGGCACCGACTCACTTGACTCTGTCGTCGATTATGTCTGCTGGTCCCTCTACACCATTGCTTTTGATGCAGACATCAGCCTTCATGGTGCAGACTACTACGGCACCGACTAGTTTGGTGCAGACGTCCTAGGCACCGATTGGTATATCGACGCAGTCATCTTTGGCATCGACTGAAGTCTAGGTGCAGACTCCATTGGCAGCGTTTTCTTGGCACAGATGTCTTCGGTGCCAACAGTTTTCTCGGCTCAGAACCCCTCGGCACCGACAATTTCTTCAGTGCAGGCCTTTTCGGCACCGATGGTTTTGGTGCAGACAACTCCAATTTTGATGTCACCGTTCTCGGTGCAGGAATTTTCTGCACTGTTGATTTTGGTGCATACTGCTTCTGCACCAGTTTTAGTGTTGCAGACTATACAAACACTGCCAGTTTTGGTGCAGACATTACCTATACAGACACCATTTTTCAGTGGTCATGCTAGCCCTTTTTTGGACAGGCCAGAATTGCCTTCAGGGCTTTCAATGAGGTCTATCAGAAGCCTTTCTGAACATGATGTGGTGCATCTTATAGACCAGCTGCTTTTGGCCAGAGGAATTCCTGCCACTTCAAAAGTATCTCTCCCCTCTGGAGTTGATCACCCTTCTCCACAGACTCCTACCTATACTCCTTCGACCTCTGTGGAGGTTTTGAGGCATCTCTCCTTGGGCGGGCTTGCCTTCCAGGCCTTGGAGAGGACACTGGATGCTGCTTCTTGGCCGCCTCTGTAGGAGACTACTACTTCCACTGAGCCTCAGCTGTCTCAAGTTGCAAACCCTGGACACCAGGCGCAAGAGTCTCAGGCCATTCTCCCCCTGGAGACCCTGTCCTTTCAGCCTTCCCCAGAGTTTCTCACTGAGGAAGTCCACCATAAGACTATGTGTGAGAGGAGGCACATGGACTCCACGGAAGAATCATTGACACACATTATGATGATGGGGAGGGGTCCCCACGTTCACCTTCTGATGAGGTTTCCTTTGGTGATATCCTCAAAATTGTAAAGCAGAGAGGTGAATGGAAGTCCTCTAACCCTTCCTCAGAGGAGTATGTGTTCCTGCAGGCTTTTCGTGCCTGGCCCCCTACCTCCTGGTTTACCCCACCTGCTGATGAGTTTGCCAAGCTCATTGTGCAGTGTGCGTGGAAGGCACCGGACTCTGTGAAGGCCATACCTCATAGGCTGGACAAAATCTTTTCTCCTCCAGAAGAGTGCCTCCATTGGTTGAAAGGTCTACCAGTAGACACCATGGTGGTGGCTGCCACTACAAAGAAGGAACTGGCAGAGGAGAGCCAGACTGTTAACCCGCCCAATAAGGAAACCTGGGCGGTGAACAGATTAGGAAGGCGAGTCTTTGTGTCATCGACCTTTGCTGTTAGGTCCTTGAACTACCTCTCACATTTCACAAGGCTACAGAGAGACTTGGTGTCTGAGCTCTCTGAGACCTTGGCAGGAGCAGTTTCTGATGAGGTGCAAGACAAGGTGGCCTGTTAGTTAGTGACGCTAGAATCGGTTTCCAATTCCTCAATGCATTTGATATCACATGCTACTGAGGGAACGGCGAGAGCTGTGGGTGCAGTCATAGTCATGAGACACCATGCCTGGATGCACCTTTATGACTTTGCGGATCTCTTCAAGGCTTCCTTCCTTAACACCCCTATTGAAACCACTACTTTATTTGGGTCCAAGGTAAAAGATACATTGGCTAGATGTGAACAGGACGGTAAGACCTTATCTGCTGTGGGTGTCCGTTTATCTTCTCCTCAGCAGTTCTATTCTAGGAATCAGAAGAGTGGGAAAATGTGGCACAAAAAGTCTCCGGGTCCTTTCCATGACACTCAGGCCGAGTTTTCCCCTAGAGGCGGGGGGATTTTAATGGAAGATGCCCCTTTCGGGGCAGGGGAGGTCCACGAAACTGGGGTTCCAGGGAATCTTTCTCTGGACAGCCCTGTCAGCGTTCCTGAGGAGCAGCCTGATTGCTTTCCTCTGGAAGCAGTCGGGGGTTATTTTTCCTTGTAACTTTCTGTCTGGCAAACCATAACCAGAGATGCTTGGGTACAAAGGCTCATCACCAGAGGATACCATATTCCTTTCTTATTCATTCCCCCCCTTACCCAGAAGCTTACCCGACATGCCACCCAGTCAAAGGAAAGCTGCAGCTATAGAGATATCAGAGCTGTTTCAGAAAAGAGTCATCCAAACAGTTCCCCCAGACCAGACAGGATCTGGCTTCTATTCAGGATTCTTTTTGGTGCCAAAAAAGACAGGGGGACCGGAGACCAATTCTACATCTCAGCGCCCTAAACAAATTTGTAAAGACAGAAAAATTCCAGATGGTCACGGTTCAGTCTATACTTCCACTTTTGGAAAAAGATGATTGGATGTGCTCCATAGATCTTCAAGACGCGTACTACCACATAGATGGAAAGGTGCTCAAGAAGATATCTTCACTTCCGGGTGGAAGCCATTCATTACCAGTTTCATGTGCTGCACTTTGGACTCTCTACAGCCCCTAGAGTGTTCACAAAGTGTATGGCAGTAGTCACAGCTCACCTGTGGCTTCAAAGATTCCAAGTGTTTCCCTACCTAGACGACTGGCTCATTACTGCCCCAACAAGATGTCTACTGGATCAGGCCTTGACTTACACCCTAAACACTGCACAGCAGCTTGGAATATCGATAAAATGGAAGAAATCAAACCTTACTCCAAGTCACTCATTAGAGTACATTGGAGTGATTTTGGACACAATGACTTGTACAGCCTCTCTACCAGATCACAGAATTCAGAGAATCAAAGAACAGGTTCAGGCAATATTTTCACAAAATCTAGCCTCAGCTCAATCTGTTCTTCAACTGCTGGGATTGATGGCAGCCTCCATCATCATAGTCCCTTTAGCAAGGCTACACATGATTCTTCTTCAATGGCTGCTTCTTACTCAGTGGTACCCATCCCAGCAACCCTTATCTTTTCCGATTCGAATAACCAAGATTTGCAAACAGGACTTGCTCTGGTGGATGTCAAACAACCCTCACCAGTGTTCTCTCCCATTCAACCCTCATCAACCCAATGCCACAGTGACCAAGGACACCTCCCTGATGGGGTGGGAGGATGTTTCATGGAAAGACAGTGCATGGCACTTGGTCACAGACGGAGGCCCATCTGCATACCAATGTCCTAGAACTGAGGGCGGTGCTACTAGCGTTGCAAGCATTCCAATTGATCCTTCCATCAGGGACTATTGCAATTCAGTCAGACAACATGGCAGTAGAATGGTACATCAACAAACAAGGGGGGACCAGATCATACCCACTCTGTCGAGAGACCATGAGAATATGACAATGGGTGATAGCCTCCAACCATTTTCTGATAGTGACGCACATTCCTGGGAGTTCCAACGTGATAGTGGACAAGTTGAGCAGATGCATTCTACAGCCTCACGAGTGGTCTCTCAATCCTCTAGTGGTGGCAAAGATTTTCAACCACTGGGGCCAGCCTTGCTGTGATCTATTTGCGTCCCCGTTCAATCACAAGTGCAGCAACTACTTTGCCCTGATCCCCCCTAGAGGACAGTCACCGAAAGATGCTCTAGTCCACAACTGGCCCTCAGGTCTGCTATATGCCTATCCTCTGATACCCCTTATTCCCCTGTTCCTCAAGAAAGCTCGTCAGTTGAAGAGCAAAGTGATCCTCATTGCTCCATATTGGCCTCGACAAGTTTGGTTTCCCTTCCTGTTGCCTCATCTGCTAGATCGACCATGGATTCTCAATCCAACACCAGAGTTGATCTCTCACCCACAGAATCTGGTTCAACCAAACCTATCCAGCCTGAAACTGACAGCTTGGTTTATCCACTTCCAATGATTGCCAGGCAGCATGGCCTATCTTCCCCTGTGCATGACATTCTGATTGCCTCTCATAGATCATCCACCAGACTACTCTACCACAGCAAATGGAAGAGGTTTTCTCTCTGGCAACAAGATAAACAAATGGACCCTTTTACAACCCCTGTTTCTATTGTGCTAGAATATCTTTCAGACCTTTTTAAATCTGGGGTAGCAGCCTCCACAGTTCGTGTTCATTTGGCTGCAATTTCTAATTTTCATAATGGCTTCCAGGGCTCTTCCTTAATGTTACACAGACTTTGTAAGACCTTTCTGAAGGCTGGAACCCAACTAAAGCCTTCATTCAGAGAACCTGTTCAACCTTGGGACAACTTTTCCTTTTGAGCCTACATCTACCTGTGATCTAAAGTATCTGTCATGGAAAACGTTGTTCTTAATTGCTATTACTTCTGCCAGATGTATTTCTGAATTACAGGCCTTGCCTATCAAACCCCCCTACCTCATCTTTCACAAGGACAGAGTTTCATTAAGGACCAATCCGACCTTCTTGCCCAAGGTAGTTTCTGAGTTATCTATCAATTAGACTATTGATTTGCCAGTGTTCGTCCCTAATCATTCTAACAGAGGGGAATATTGCCTGCATACCTTGGATGTACATAGACAAATTTGTTTTTACCTAGACAGGACTAAATTTAATAGAAAATCTGACCAGCTGTTTTTGGCCTTTTCTGAATTCAGATTAGGTTGTCCAGTTTCTAAAGTTACTTTAGCCGCTTGGTTGAGAAATTGTACTAGTTTCATTTATGGCAAGAATGGTATCCCTTTACCTGGCAGAGTAAAAGCCTACTCTATAAGATCAGTGTCAACTTCTGCAGCCTTCCATGCTAGAACATCTTTGAATGACATTTGTGCAGCCGCAACTTGGGCTAGGCCTCATACCTTCATTGCTCATTACAAATTGGACTTGGCCTCCAGAGGCAGAGCTTCTTTTGGTTCTATGGTGCTCCGGAATGTCCTTCCATAGGGTCGCCCAGGGAAAAAGATAGCTGGGGACTCTGTCCCAAGAGTAAGGAATAAATGAAGATTAACAACATCAGATAAAGAAGTTACGTCTTACCATAACATTCCATCAGAGTTGTTTCATCTTCGTTTATTCATTATGGCCCACCCACCTTCCCCCTCCGAAGGTTTCTGGCAGATCTCGTTTGTCCTTCTTTCCAGTTGTTAGGTCATGTCTGACCAGCGGTAGCCTCGGCTTCATTTTTCCAACTTGCAAACTAGATCTGAGGTAACAGGGACTAAGGGCATGATGGGTAAAATCTTAGCTTGAGAGGTTTGTGGCTGACTCGAGCTTTAAAATAAGGTCGGCTCGGTTCCAAGGTCGGAAATGAATCCCAAGAGTAATGAATAAACGAAGATGAAACAACTCAGATGGAACGTTATGGTAAGACATAGCTTCTTTATTTTATCCATGGTATGGTGATCTCAGAGTTGGTATACATATATTCTGGGGGGTAGGGGGTTCCATCCCCCTGCAAAAAGAAGTTTTAAGGAGAACAGTGATTTTTGAGATTCAGTCTTTTGTGTTTTTGGTCTTTTTTTTCAACCTTTTCGGCACTCGTCATTTTGACATTTCAATAGTGAGTCCACAGTTAAGGCTCTGATTTGCTATGATCTTTCTTGACATTTTTGCATGTGTGCCTATTTTTCTGTGTAACACTTTTTCTTGTTGCTTTGTTACAATAAGAATATACACAAAGGCTGTGTGATAACCAATTTGACATCTTCAAGTGACCCCTTTTCATAAAGGCATGAGAATTTAGCTTTTGCTAAAAGATATTTTTTGAGTTTATCATGGAATTGAGGAAATGGTTGAACTGACTTTATGGATGGTAAGAGGGATTCCTAAGGTCTGTGTCATATTTTTGAAAAGCTAGAGGTTATTATGGGAATGACTAAGGAAATGGTGTTGAGTGACAGACTGAAGATAATACATCCATTGGAGTTAAGATGGCTATCTTAAAATGAGAATATCTCGTGATTAAGTAGTTTAAATATTGAGGATCCCAGAATTGGTTGTGCTCTCTGTTCCATCAGTAACCACTTAGCTTTAGAGAGGGTATATCAGTGATGCTCATTTCTTGGGGAGATGGTGATAAGGCTGCAGATTTGGTTTGCCATTGTTTGAAATGATAAGAAGTTGCTTTTGGAGGTGGATGATGTACTAGGAATGTCATATTCAAGATGGGCTGCCAAAATCCTCGTCTGATAACATTTTTACTTCTCTGCTTCTAAAATGAGAGATATTAAGCCCAGAAAAAGATTTTATGTTTATTTCTATTTTTGTCTGAATGTGGTTTCTGAATGTAAGACTCCTTGTAGGGTGGAGTCAATATAAGAGGGCCAGGAATGACATAATGGTTAAGGTCTTTACTACACAGGTACAGGGTTCATGCCTCTCAACTGTCAAAGATTTTTGCAGAATGTCCAGATATTTGCTTCACATTATTGTCTGTTCTATATAAATTTGTGTTTTTTTTGAGAAATCACTGAGGATTTAAATAATTAAGATATGACATACATTTGAGGTTCAGACTTCATATCCATTATAAAATACATGCTAACACAAATCCTGTTATTCTAGAGACTTTCTATGTGTATAAGAGCTATATCTAAAATCTGTCCCTATTTTTGGGCCCTTGTTCCCCCATTATTTTAGACTTTGTCCAGATTACCTACACTAGAAGGTTACGAGGCATGACAGGTTTTGATGCTGACCTCTAGTTATTGGCTAGGCTAGTAATGGCCTGCAGACTGATAGCCTAACATGTTCCTATGAAGATTATGCTTTTAAATATAAAACCTGGCAATTCACACCCAGGATACAGATACACTCTTTGTTGAGGGGTTAGCATAATGGTTAAGATGTTCACCTCACAAACACAGGTAAAGGGATTGATTCTCACATTTATGGGGAGAGTTTGGCATAATGGTTAAGATCTGTACCTCACATTTATAAGGTGCAAGGTTTAATTCTGACATCCGAGTTTGACTAAGTTTTGTCCAGATTACCTGCACTAAGAGGTTGCGAGGTACGACAGGTTTTAATGCTGACCTCTAGTTATTGGCTAGGGCTTTAATAGTCTGCAGACTAATAGCCTCATATTAACCTGTAAACCTAAATATGATAGCTTGCTTAGTGAGTGTTGTTCAGCATTATTGTTCCAGGTTTTGGGGACAGTGGATGATCTTTGCTGACTACTGAAAAGCATGACTATTTTTTATACTAACAAGAAGATTCCTTTTTGAAATCCAGTTAGACAGGTGACTGATGTGATATCATGGCTGTTTTTTGACTGATAAGGGAGAAGAGCTAGATCTGCAAGCAACCATGTTGTCTGTATATAGAATAACTGGAAGATGAAGGAACTCTCTTGAGAGTTTGTTTATAAATATAGAAAGTAAGAGGAAAAACGCAATAAAGCCTAGACACATTCTTGGCAGTTGTGGCAATGGGAGAAATTTGTGGATCAGTTTTGAACCTGAATTCTCTTTGAGACCGGAAGTTATTATACGAATTGGGAACATTTAGACTAACACCTTTGCATGAGAGGACACTAAGATAAAGAAGGTGGTCTACTAGATGAAGTACTTGGTTTAATTTTATAAAAATAGTCACAGTCCTGTTACGTTTGTCCATTTGAACAGGACATCTTCTGTGAAAGTGTAAGGAGCTGTCATCTTACTCCTACCTTCCCAAAAAACATATTGATGACTTAAAAACATAGCATATTTTTAATGTAGTTAGCTAATTGTTAGTAAACTATCTTTTCAAGCAGTTATCCTAGTGCAGAGATTGATATAGGCCTGATGTTGTTGATAGAGACAAATGAGAGTATTGGGCTGGGGTCACAATGGCTTGTTTCTAAATGTCAGGAAATACACTGGCACAAAGACTTACATTGAAAATGTGAAGAAGGGAGGCAGATGGGTTTGTACTTACACAGGGTGATAAACAGTGGAAGCCGTCTATCATTTCCATGTAGTATAGCAGCTGAAATTTGGCCCAGTAGTTCATCAATGAAGCAGTGAAAAGATGGGGTTATCCCTGCAGTGGAAGGAGCACTGTAGTTGGTTGTTAGGAGCTGGGTGATTCTCTGGAGGAAGCCTTTTGGTTATAGTTGGCTACCCATGACTGAAATGCTACCATTCACTATATTAGCTCTTGTTTGGTGATTGACTTTGTAGTTTGGCTGACCAGGTTTTAGAATTTCCTGGACTATCTATTGTTGAGGTTTGTTTAGGTTGGAAAACAAAATATAATACCACTTACGACAAAACACTGATCACCTATTGTTTTTCTTTGTTTAGTGGCAACTTTTGTCACATGACATGACTCTACCATGAGTTCATTGTGGTGTTTGGCTCTGATGTCTTTACCTAGGCAGGAGGCAAGGACATAGAAAAGACCAAGAAGGTTTAGGGGACGCAAATAAAGTAGTAGGAGGATTGCATCATAAGCCATATTATAGGAAATTAGGGTATGTGAGTGCTTTATATGCAACACTGCCTTGGTACCTGGCTTCACCCCCCCCCACCGTACTACCTTAGTAATATATGCTGACTCTAACCCTAACCCTAAATCTTACCTTAAAAAAACTTTCCGTAACGGTACTACTAAACAAGACAGGTTCAGACATCCACACATGTACCAATATATGCATACACATCTAAATTTATTACTTACCTAACTCTGACCCTAATTCTAGAGCACACACACTCATAGGTTCATAGGTGTGCACTAGGCAAATGGCCCTGGAGCCTTTACAAGCCTAGCCCATAGGATTACCCTGGCATTGTGCCACCCAACATTAGTTCCCAGTGCCTCTGTCTAGTAGAGCCACTGGAATGATCCCCGGGGTGAATTTTCTATTTCCCATCCACTCATCAAGATTTCTCTTGAAGAGGGCCAGTGAGGTGCTCAGTTTGACATGTATGGGAAGTCTATTCCATAGCACGGGCAGTCTCTGGGTTATGAACCTGCCCCTCCAGCATGTTCTGTTGATTGTGATAATGAGGTTGAGGTCTCTAGAGTGTGTGGTGTGGAGGGATTGGGATTTCTTTAGACGTAGCATTTCTAACAGAGCTGGGTCAGACATGGCTTTGTAAGTCAAGCAGAGAATGCCTCTAAGTAGGTGATATGAGAAAGAGAATAGTTGGGGGTTTCTGAGTCTGTCTATATAGGACAAGTGTTTAAGGCCTAGGATCATCTTTGTGAGGTACTTTTGCAGTCTCTCCAGTTGTTGCAGGTGTTTAGTGAGGTACATACCAAATGGGGCATTGTACTCGATGATTGGCCTAATGAGGGAAGAGTAGAGGGAGACAATGACCTCTTTCTGCCTGGATGCAAAACCCTTAGCAATGAGATGTGCCACATAGAAGGACTTTCTGACCACAGTGGCAATATGGTGGTCAAAAGAGAGGTTGCTATCAATCTGTGTTCCCAGATCTCTTATAACACCTTCTGTGCTCAGTGGCCTACCATCGATAGGAACTGAGTTTTTCCCAAAGGGGATGATGACACATTTTTGGCATTGAACTTAAGGCCATGGTTCTGACAGCAGTTGTTGGTCTCAGTGAGGCCTTTCTTCAGGATGTCAACATCACTTGGGGAGTTAATAATAGCTCCCAACTTGCAATCGTCTGCAAACTTTGTCAGCCAGAGTCCCTTCTTGTTGACCTGGACTTCACAGAAGTAGCTACCAAACAGGAGAGGACCAAGGACCGAACCCTGTGGGACTCCACTCGTGACTGGTCAGCAGTCTGACTTGGAGTCAGCTACTTTCATATTGTGGGTTCTATCTGTGAGCCATTTAGCAACCCACCTAGTGATATAGGGGTTAATGCCTAGCTTAGTGAGTTTTTCTGTGATTCCTGAGTGTGGAATGGTATCAAAGGCCTTGGCCAGATCAAGGTAGGCTGTATGAACCACCTTGGCTTCATCCACAGCTCTGGTGACTGACTCAAAGAAGTCGACCAGGTTGAGTAGGCATGATCTACCCTTCACAAAACCAAACTGTGTGGGATCCAGAGTTTGGAGCTTCCCTATATCGTTGTTTATTAGGTCCATGATGATACGTTCCATAGCTTTGCATATCAGACTCATCAGGCTAATGGGGCAATAGTTCCCAGGGTCTGTAGTTGCTCCTCCTTTGTGGACAGGGATGACTTTAGCAGTGTGCTATTTGGTAGGGACAAAGCCTGAGGTGAGCCTGTGACTAAACAGGGTACACAGGCGTGGTGCCAGTTCACTCTGTAGTTCATGTAGAACACAGCCAAGGATATTGTCAGGTCCCAAAGAAGCTGTATTCTTGGCCTTGGACAGTGCTGTTTTAATCTGTGCAGCAGTAATACTGTGTGCCTGGCAATCTACTGGCATTGTGATTGGTCCTTTGGGGGCGAGAGAGGTAAAGATGGCACTGAATCTGTCAGCCAGTATATTGGCAATATCTGTTGGCATTGGTATAGGACGTACCATTGTGCAGTAGCTCAGAGCAAATCTGGGTATTGCCGTGGAGATTCTTTGCATAACTATAGAAGGCCTTGTGGTTGTCTACTATCTGCTGCAATTCTGTTTTCATAACTAGCTTTAGAGGATTTGATGAGGGATCTCAACTTTTTGTTGAGGCTGATAAGGGAGTTTTTCCAGTCTTGGGACATCATCTTATTCTACATCAGTTTCTTCCTTCAGTTGTAGAGTTTGTTTATGGCTGGGGACTAAAGATTGGCTTCCTTTTTTTGGAGGAGAGCATCTTGGTTCTACTGGGTATGGCGAGATCCATGCATTTGTGTATGTATTTATACAGTGCATTGGTGTATGATTCGGCGGTCAAGCAACTATTCTTCATTTGCATGGATGCCCTGAAGTTAGCCACCTCTATTTTTAGGAGCACAAAGTTAGCTTTGGAGAAGTTTTTCATGGTGGTTACCTTTGGGAGTGGGGGTGGGTGGGAGGGATGTGGATTTCCAAGGTGATTCGTTTGTGGCTGGATCTAACCAGAGAGGACTTGAGTATTGGTGTAGAGCAACGGTCACCCATGTTAGTAATGACCAGGTCAAGGATGTTGCTACCGCTAGTGGGGGTAAGAATGAGCTGGTCCAAGGCATTGGAATTAATGAATTTCAGGAAACGTTAGGCAAGTGTATTGGTACATGAGTAGTTTTTCCAGTTAATGAAGGGTAGTTGAAGTTGCCCAGTATGAGAGAGTTAGGTTGGATCCTAATATTCTCCAGGGTGGTTAGGAATGTACAGTGTGAGTCTTGGGACATGGTTGAGGACCTATAGCAGGTTATGACATGAATCGCTGTCTTACCCACTGTGAGCTGTACCTGAAGTATCTCTGATGCGCTATGTTGGGCTACCAGTCTGGAGGTGTTCACATTCTTTATGAATATGGAAACACCACCTCCTTTGGAGCTTCAGTCCAAGTTCTATACTACATCTATCCCCCCAACCATTACTCCAACTCTAACCCACAACCATTCATGCATACACAGACACACACACACAGACACACACACACAGACACACACACACACACACACACACACACACACACACACACACACACACACACACACACACACACACACACTCTACTTATCTGTTACATTATACAATACAGCCAACAAAATGAACACCCAGTGCACTTAATTATTGCATAAATGACCATACAGTTCATTCTGTCATGTAAAAGAATGCTTGGCACAATGAATGGAGCTCATATAGATACACAAACATGCATGCCAATGAGAGTACACACACACACACACACACACACACACACACACACACACACACACACACACACACACGCATTTTAATTCTACATTTTCAATGATGCATACAAATACACATGCACACACTGACGTTCTAACTTATGCATCTGATGCTTGTTTATATATCTACTTTTATAAAGCCTTATATGACAAATTTGAAAACATTGTCATCTCAGTCCTTAACAAACTTTGATTTTCTTAAGTTTCAGACAGTGTAGCCATCTGTTTTATTTTTTGCTCTTTGAGAAATTGAGGACTAGGACTCTGTGTACAGACTTATTAAATTCTACTTCTATGTGAAAGCAGAATGTGGACTTTGTTAGAGAGTACCAATACATTCATTTGGGGAGAGGGGTGCTCCAATGACCCTTTTACTTACATAATCTGCTCTGAGGTTGATGTAGCTTGGGGAAATTCCCTATGGCAAATGTTCTTTAAGATGGCTGGTGCATTTGTGTACAGTTGACCAGTGCACAAATGTAACACTTCATAACAGGTGAAATAATGTATATAACTTAGCAGGAATACAAAAAGGGCTCACTCCTGAATATTGTCTTATATGTAGTAACATTAACCTTGAAAAACACAGGGTCTTTAGACTTGGGGCATTTTATGAGGGATTTAGCAGGCAAGATGGTAGTGATTAGCTACAAGACCCACTTGTTCCATCTGTTGTTGCCTGGCTGTTTTTTTTTTTTTTTACTATTTCTACTGTTCTCTGCCCCTTTTGACTTTTGCTGCCCCTGTGATTGCATCAGATTGTTCATCACTGGACCACTGTGCCTAAATTAAACATTTAGTTTCATTGCATTTTTAGTGTGATTCCATTATGCTTGGGTGTAGCTGTTTGCATGACATTAGTTTGTAGCTTTGACAGGTTGAAAGTCAAAATCCTGATAATATTCCATGATGTTTGACTGTTTCTTGTGGTGTTCCTTCGACCTCGCTGCCTTTTTGACTTCCAAATGGAGTCATCACTAAATCTATTTATTTATTTACAGTTTGTTTTCCAGGATAGTCCATTGCGCTGAAAGAGCCCGTTTTCAATGGAGTCCCGGGGAGAAAAGCTCCAAGAAGGTTAAACAAATGAAATAAAGCAACAATACAGCAAACCAACAAAACATTTGTAGTACACATGGTAATAGAAGATATATTAACATCAGATTTAAGAGAGAAAACAAAATATAAAATGCTTTTACAGAGAAAGCAGAGTATGTACATATATTTTCATGGTCTACAATAGTGATTTCTGGTTTATAATTCACAAAAGGAGTGATAGTGAAAGAAGGATGGAATAGAGCAATTAATAAGAGGAATGTGGGTGTAACGTAATAGAAGGAAGTCAGGAGGAATGGTGTAGGAGGATAGGAGGAATGTGGGTGTAACGTAATAGAAGGAAGTCAGGAGGAATGGTGTAGGAGGAATGTTGGTGTAATGTAATAGAAGGAAGTCAGGAGGAATGGTGTAGGAGGATAGGAGGAATGTGGGTGTAGTATAATAGAAGGAAGTGAGGAGGGATGGTGTAGGAGGATAGGAGGAATGTGAGTGTAATGTAATAGAAGGAAGTCAGGAGGAATGGTGGAGGATAGGAGGGAGGTGGGTGTAATGTAATAGAAGGAAGTCAGGAGGAATGTGGGTGTAATGTAATAGAAGGAAGTCAGGAGGAATGGTGGAGGATAGGAGGAAGGTGGGTGTACTGTAATAGAAGGAAGTCAGGAGGGATGGTGTAGGAGGATAGGAGGAATGTGGGTGTGTAATGTAATAGAAGGAATTCAGGAGGAATGGTGTAGGAGGATAGGAGGAATGTGGGTGTAATGTAATAGAAGGAAGTCAGGAGGAATGGTCTAGGAGGAGATTAGGTTGGAGGGTATACAGTGACGAGATGAGATATAAGAATTATAGAAGTGGGGTAGGTGGGGTGTGAGGAAGTAGTGGATAGAGGAATAGAGAAGAGAGGTACATAGGCTATAGACAACTAGAGGAGAGTTAGGAGGGATGGGAGCAGGAGCATTCCCAGAGGGATGAGAGGTGGGAGTGGAGCAAGGTTTTGAAGAATAAAAGGAATTTGCCTGGAGTATGAGCTGGCCTATATACTTCGAGTAGGTTCTGATTATTTGACCTGAGTACTTGATCTGGCTGGTGAAGTTTGAGGAAGGTGTTAAGTGATGGACAGAGAGAGGGTTTAAAGATAAGTTTATGTGCATAAGTAAGTTGGATGAAAGGTGGTGGGTTTGTTCAAGCCAGTTTAATTTTTGCAGGGCATTACAGTGGTGAGTGGAGGATTTGGCACCAGTGGCAAATTTAGAGATTTTGTTGTAACAGGAAGCTAGTTTTGACTTTAGACACTTTGGAGATTAGTAAGGAGGGGGGCACCATACAGCAGGGAGGGGATAAGGTAGGTAGTAGAAAGGACATATTTAGTAGTGGGAGTAAGGTAGCGGTTATGGCGGTAGAGCAAGCTTAGTTTTTGGTGTGTTTTCTTTATATTTGTTTGAAGATGTATGTCAAACTTAAGTTGTGTATTAATAGTGACACCTAGTAGTTTTGTATGGGGTACAATTTCTATAGGGGTATTGTTTTGGCTAGTTATGGAGAAAGAGTTCATGTCAATATTAGTGTTCTTTGAGGGGGGTGAATATCATGATTTTGGACTTAGAGGCATTCAGGACTAGGTGGTTGTTAAACATCCAGTTCTCAGTTGTTAGGAAGACTTCCTGGGTAATTTTCTGAAGCATGGGGAGGGATTTAGAAGAGCAGATTAATGTAGAGTCATCTGCATATTGGACGAGCTTGGCATTAGAAATACACTGGTGGAAGTCATTTATAAAAATATTAAATAGCAGAGGGCCTAATATGGACCCTTGTGGTACTCCTGTAAGAGTGTTGAAGAATGAGGAAGTACAGTTTTTCCACTTGACTGATTACTGCCTATTAGACAGGTAGCTGGAGAACCAGCTGATAGAGGAGGCGGACAGATTAGGATGAGAGAGTTTAGACAAGAGGAGGTTGTGTGAAATTGTATCAAAAGCTTTAGATAGGTCAAGCAGTATTGTAGAAACAATATGGCCTGAGTTACCGGCAGAATTGACAGTTTCAAGGAAGGAGAGCAGTAGTGGTACTATGTCCAGGCCTGAAGCCGTGTTGAGTAGGGCTAAGCAGATGGTTATCAAGCAGGTAGGGTTGTAGTTGTAGGTGGATGCATTTTTCTAAGATTTAGGAGATAGGGGAGAGAATGGCAATTGGCCGGAAGTTGACAATTTCAGTATTGTTTCCCCCTTTGTGAAGGGGTATGATATAGGCCTTCTTCCAGAGTGTGAGTACGTAGGATTCTTGGATTGACCGGTTTATTAGGATGGAGATGGGGAAGGCTATGTCACTGGCAACCAGCTAAGGAAGTTAGATGGAAGGTCATCTGGGGCATTTGAACATGGCTTCAAATTGAGTAGGAGCTTTTTTATGGTAGAGATAGAAACAGGTTTGAGTGTAAAGGGATGGGGTTGAGAGGTTTTGTTGCTTGAGGAGTATGTTTTGGGGGAGGTAGGTGAGTGTGGGTTAGGTGTAGTATTAGTAAAAGATGTAGTAAGTTTAGTGATAGAGTTAATGAAGAAGGAGTTAAACTGGGTAGCTAAGGAGAGGTCTGGGGTGTTAGGATCAAGGCAGGGGTTGACTTTTTTACCTGGATGGAGGAGGGTAGAGATGCTATTCCATAACTTTTTATGGTTAGTTTTGTGGTTGTTTTGAAGTATGGAGTAATAGGATTTGCGGTCAGAAACTGTGTTTTGTTTGACCTTGTTGCAAAGTTGCTTATAGTCAGTCAGGGAGGAGCAGGATTTGTGTTTTTGGTAGTTTTTCCATGCTTTATCATGGAGGTGCATGAGGGTTATGGTATCTTTGGTTATCCAGGGGGCAGTATTTTGTTTAACTCTTTTAGTTTTAATGGGAGCAAAGCTATTTAATAGGTTGATAAAAGTAGTGTTGAAGTGAATTACAGCATCATCCAATGGCAGGGATTTTAGAGGGATCCAGTTAGTATGTTTTAGTGAGTCTGAGAAAGATGAAGGGTTGACATTTTTGAGAGAGCGAGTAGAAATATAGTTATGAGTTAGGTGCAAAGGGGTGGTTGACTGATTAGCGAAGGCAGGGAGGTGATCTCTAAGGGAGTCAGGAAGGGTACCCTTACTGGAGATAGTATGAGGATGAGAGACTAGTATCCAGTCTAGGATGCTTCCTGAGGAGTTGTCTTTAGAGGGTCTAGTAGGTGAATTGGTTAGCTGGGTAAAATTATAGAGGTTAATGTTGTGTGAGGTAGTTGGGGATTGAATGGTGGTCCGGTTAATATTGACATCACCCATAATTATAGTTTCATTAGTTATATTAGTTGAGAACCAGGACAGGATTTCCTCGAGAACTGGAATATTGTCACTGGGAGGGATGTATAGGGAAGAGATTCAAATTATTTTATGTTTATTTATATTTAGTAAGGCCAAGGTTAGCTCAGCAGTACCAAATTGTGGGATGGGTTTGGTATATGGTGTTATAGATAGGGAGGAAGAGAGCAGAGTGGCTACTCCATCTCCCTTCTTATAGATTCTATCATTTCTTATGATGGTACAGTTGGGGGTGACTTCAGGGTCTTTTATATGAGGTTTTAGCCATGTTTCAGTGACACAGAGGATGTTGGGGTGGTTGTGCAGGAGCCAGGCACGGAAGTGAGGAATTTTATTACATAAACTTTGGGCGTTCAGTGTTACAAAGAAGAGAGATTTATTTTGGGGAGATAAAGGGGATGAGGGTGAACTGCTAGGGTGATAGGCAGGTGGTCCAGGGTTGGGTTGAATGTCACCAGAGAGAAGAATAGATATACGTTAATGAATGTGGGGAAAAAGGAATGTAGAATATTTGGCATTGGTTTCAGGATCAGGGTTGTACTTAAAGTCTGGTGTGACTGAAAAGGGGGATGTATTACTTTTATCGGAGATAAGTTTGTTTGGAAAGAGAAATATAGCATTGTGACTGAAGAGGTATGGACAGATTATATTAGAGAGGGGGTGGGTCTTGAAGGTGGTGTGCAATGGTGATGTGGAATAGGGGGAGTGGTGTAAGTTAGTGAGGCTAGTGAGGAGGTGAAGGCAGGAGAGGATGAGTGGAAGTACTATGAGTGTGAATGTGGTTGAATGTTTGGGTGACATGATGGTGTAGTGGTATGTGTGTTATAGTGGGGTAAGAAGAATGTGCTTGTGTGTATAAGGTATAGTAGGTTTAGAATGGGAGGAATATGAAGAAGAGTGGTATGTGGAAAGTGATAAGGATGAGAGGGAGGAGTTGTGTATATGGGGTGGGAAATGGAGAGAGAGAGAGAAAGAGATGTGTGAGTGGGTGGGGAAAAGAGGTAGATTAGGGGTAGTGAGTAGTGATTGGGTGATGTAGAGAGGGAGTGGTAATGGGGCTATAAGGGTAGAGGTGGTGGGGTGGGTGGAATTTGGGGGTAGGGTAGGGGAGCGGAGTGAGCCCGTAGGCTGAACAGAGCTAGTTAGAACACTGTAAGAAGCAAGACTGCCAGAAACCAATCAGTCAGGTACAGCTCTAGAGTAGTAACTAGCAGGTAAGTTACACTATATGTGGCAGAAAGCCATTAAAAGAGGAGAGAACTAAGTAGTTGGAAAGAAGAAAACTACACTCCCATGGTGGTAAGGGAGTTGTGCTTAAATGTATGGGAGAAGGCTGAAGTAAATCTTATTTATAGATATGTAGATTGGGACGTGTGGATTATGCTATATTCATGAACTATGCCTTGTGTTCTGCTGCCATCTAGTGGCTAAAGGGTGGAATGGCAATGCAGTAAATTACAAAGTTAAAACTATGAAATAGGAGACAAAAACGGGGGGGGGTAGAGATGTTCTCGGAGTAGATGTGCAAGTGTGCAAGCCACAAATAAACTCAAAAACTGCGCCAAGAAAACAAATAACAGTTAGAGCTGTAGGCTAACACCTACACTTAGGGACTACTGGGTGATGCATTTTTGTTGTCCGTTATTAGGATTCCAGTTGGTAGTGCAGAAAATGACTCCAAATAGTAAATGGGGATGTAGTGGAGAGTAGGAAGGACAGCCCATGTAATAACAGTGATTCGTCCAAGCTGTAAAAGAACAGAAAGAGGAGAGAATTATAACTAAGAAGTTTTGATATATGGACAATAGAGGAAATAAGGTGGAGAGTCAGAGTGAGGTCAGACGAGCAGAGTGTGAGGAGGAAGAGTGAAGAAAGTGGGTCAGAGAAAAGAATTAGAGGGAGGTGGAAATAACCAGGAGAGGCAGTAGGGGAGAGCGGACTGAGCCAGCTAACACAGCCGAAGAAATAACTGTAGGACGGATAAAAACAAAATCCACATAACATACAGTGTTGATCATGCATAAAGGGAAAAAAAACAGCATTCAGTATTCTTATGAGATGTTTAACACAACAACAGGCAGTACATCACTACTATACTCCTTTTCTATTTTTGCTGTTCTTACAAGTTTGAAACAGTCAAAAACAGTGCTCCTGCTGTATCAGCTTTTGAAGTACATGATCTGTACCACCCTAAAGATACGCCCTCTCTTATAAATATTAGTAAGCTATACAGCAACCTGAGATCCCTACGGTCAGCTGACAAATTACTGGTCCAAACCCACAAAGCTAATAACTCAGCTGGTGAATCCCTGTTCACCAACTTTGTTGGCAAAACCTGGAATGCCTTGCCAAACTATATAACCCTACAATCCTCCAAAAGTCTCTTCAAAAAAAAAAAAAACCTCAAACAGTACCTCAAATTGAACTGGCTATGCCCTTGTACCAACCCGGATTAAGTTATAAAACAATAGCATAATCAGTAATTATGATAACATCTAACTACATCACCATGCTGTGTATACAATCTTACTTGTAATTGTGTCTGTCCATGAGAACTATGAGTCCCTACTAGGGAAGACTTCTACACCAATGTACATAAGGTATATTACCACTTTTTTTATATATTCTAATTGTTTTCTAGCTTCTTCTGTAACCTTTGTATGTCTGTCCATGAGAACTGTGAATCCCTACTAGGGAAGACTTCTACACCAATGTACATAAGGTATATTACCACTTTTTTTATATATTCTAATTGTTTTCTAACTTCTTGTGTAACCTTTTGTATGTTTTGACTATGTGGAGCTTTTCTCCCCGGGCCTCCACTGAAAATGGACATGTATCCAGTCAGACTATCCCAGTAAACAAATGTAAAATAAAAAAATAAATAAAAAGCCAAATAAATTGCTCAGCTGGGTCAAACAGTGCAAGAAAGACAAAGACTTCAGCTAGACAGCGTTTGCAAGTACATAAAGCTAGAAAAACAGCTTATCTCACTATTGCTTAGAAGGTCAGTGACTTTCACAGGCAAGTAAAACCAACTTAAAATCCTACATCAGCTACAATTATATTCAAAAATTCAGCAAAAACACACTTACTAATAAGCACACTATACAGAGGTCCGAGAGAGACGTCTGGGGAAAGAAAGAAAAAAGGATTTAAAAATGGTGCCACATGTGTGGGCTAGTAATTATAGAGTTTGACTGGGTAACAGGGGGAGGACACAACACGTATTCAAGGGGGTGAGCAGTTACCTGCAGGAGTATGACCCACCCAGCTGTAAGAGACAAGACTGCTGGAAACCAATCAGTCAGGTACAGCTCTAGATTAGTAGCTAGCAGGTAAGTTACACAGTGTAATCTAGTAACTTACACTTTATGTGGCAAAAAGCCATTAAAAGAGGAGAGAACTAAGTAGTTGGAAAGAAAAAAACTACACTCCCATGGTGGTAAGGGAGTTGTGCTTAAATGTATGCGAAAAGGCTGAACTAAGTCTTATTTGTAGATATGTAGATCGGAACGTGTGGCTCATGCTATATTCATGAACTATGCCTTGTGTTCTGCTGCTAACTAGTGGCTAAGAAACAGAATGGCAATGTAGTAAATTAAAAAGTTAAAACTATGAAATAGGAGACAAAAATGGGGGGGGGGGTAGAGATGTTCTCGAGTAGATCTGCAAGTGGGCAAGCCACACATAAACTCAAAAACTGCACCAAGAAAACAAATAACAGAGCTGTAGGCTAACAGCTACACTTAGGGACTACTGGGTGGTGCGTCTTTGTTGTCCATTATTAGGATTCCAGTTGGTAGTACAGAAAATTACTCTAAATAGTAAATGGGGATGTAGTGGAGAGTAGGAAGGACAGCCCATATAATAACGGTGATTCGTCCAAGACTTAGGGACTACTGGGTGGTGCGTCTTTGTTGTCCATTATTAGGATTCCAGTTGGTAGTGCAGAAAATTACTCCAAATAGTAAATGGGGATGTAGTGCAGAGTAGGAAGGACAGCCCATATAATAACGATGATTCATCAAAGACTTAGGGACTACTGGGTGGTGCGTCTTTGTTGCCGTTATTAGGATTCCAGTTGTAGTGCAGAAAATGACTCCAAATAGTAAATGGGGATGTAGTGGAGAGTAGGAAGGATAGCCCGTGTAATAACAGTGAGTCCTCCAAGACTTAGGGACTACTGGGTGGTGCGTTTTTGTTGTCCGTTATTAGGATTCCAGTTGTAGTGCAGAAAATTACTCCAAATAGTAAATGGGGATGTAGTGCAGAGTAGGAAGGACAGCCCATATAATAACGGTGATTCGTCAAAGACTTCGGGACTACTGGGTGGCGTGTCTTTGTTGTCCGTTATTAGGATTCCAGTGTAGAGAGACAGATTAATTTCTCCTTTGCTGTGACTGACAAGAAAAGAGTGTTGTGGTGCACAACAGAATTTTTTTCTCAGATTTTTTTTGGTGTAATTCATGTGTTTAATATCTAGGATTTAAATGTGTAGAAAAAGAGGGGAGAATGAGGGCTGCTTGAATATGTCAGACATCTTAGGGAGCTAACGACTGCTGTATTATGAGCAGGATGCACATCTTTAACTTCTGACCCATTATCCTATGGTAGATTTAACGGTTCTATATTTTCATCCATTGCTGCCTTGTTCCTCAGATTGATACCCTTCAGCATTGTGGTAATAATTCACTGGGATGGTGAAATGATGGTGTTTTTATAACTGGATATCAATCACTGACTGAACTATGGTTCATTTTGACATGACAATTAATTTTGTTTAAAATCACTCACTATCATCTTGGCTAATGACAGCTCTGCTATGCATCTGAATTTTTCTCAATCCAGGTTTTATTTCATATACATTTCTTCATTTTCCTTATGTGTTGCTGGCTTCACATGTACAAATTTCTTTTATTTATCAATTCACATTTTAGTTATTTCATTTGTACAGTGCTTAGTTGATAAGCACTTTGAAAAAAATTAAGTTGAAGTTGAAACCACTTATCTGAATTAGTGCAAATCGTAAATGATATTCATACTACAGCCATCATTTTATCTAAAATACTCCTTTTTTGGAGTTTTGTACTTTTATACTCTGGAATCCAAACTGCTGTGGCACCACAGTCTTCCCATAAGTAAGACAGGGAAACTGCAAATAATTAAAAATATAGTAAAAATATATTATTAAAATGTGTAAACAAATTATAAATCATACTTGAAATGACCAAGGTTGGGATTTAGAAAGGCTTACTATCAGAGGGAAGCCTCAACATGAGCATTTTCTCACTTGCAGTGTGCTACTGCTAAGGTTTCCCGGTACTGGAGGCCTCAGCATGGAGGGCGGTCCTGCTGATAGAACTATATGCTAATGTAGCAATCCATGGGGGTGGCTAATGTGAATTAGTCAATGTATACTCCCCCATAAATGCCAGCAGCTCCCATTTTATGCTGTGAAGCAATTCAGAGGATCACTTACAGCACAAAATTTCACTGTTGGAGGAAAAAAATCGAACACCATCAAAAAACTTAAGCGATTGTTTATAAATTACTTTCCACCTTAGGTCAATTTAAAACTAGACTCAAACAACATTTGTCACTTAACTGGCTATGTCAATGTATCAAGCCTGGCTAACTCTCTCTAGAAAGTGTAAAAATCTGCTAACTAGTTTACTGTGTAATTTAATATAATCCTGACTTGCGCTCAGGATTAACTGTAACCTGTGGAACTTGTTTAACTTGCTTACTTATGTAATCTCTGTAAATAGTCTGTTTGTAATATGTAATGCTGGTATTATGTAATGCTGTATCTGCTTATCCTTGGAACTTTTCTCCCCGGGCCTCCGCTGAAAATGGACATGCATCCAGTCGGACTATCCCAGTCAACAAATGTAAAATAAATAAAAATAAAATAATAATAAAAAAAAAAAAGATAGGATTCACCCATTCAGTCCAACAGTTGCAGTGCAGGTAAATTCACTGAAGATGTGGGTGTGTGGGTGTGTTAGTGTGTGTTAGTTTGTGTGTTCATGTGTGTGTGTGTGTGTGTGTGTGTGTGTGTGTGTGTGTGTGTGTGTGTGTGTGTGTTTGTGTGTATATGTGTGTGTGTGTGTGTGTGTGTGTGTGTGTGTGTGTGTGTGTGTGTGTGTGTGTGTGTGTGCGTGTGCGTGTGATGTAGCCATACTAGTGACAATGCACCAAGGATATAGACAAGCTTTTAATAACACGCCAAGAGTATAAATGACAAAAATGCATAATGTGTACTAGCTGCAATGGTGTATCACACCCTCTATTCAAGATCTACTGCAAATATATATACACAGGCATAGACACACAGACACAAGCACTCACATGCATGCAGTGCCACACCAGCAAAAGATAAACTCAACTGCTCACTGCTTTCTGTGCACAAACACACACATTATACCAGTACCTCTTCAGCAAAGAAATAAACTCACCTAGTTAAAGCTTTCCATATTCACACACACATACACATGTAAGCATACATACTCTGTATATGAGTACACAGCACATGATAACCTCACTTGGTGACACCTGAAATAATGACTGGTCAGGTATGCTGCTTCTGTCATCAATAAGTCAAAATTCTGCTAATGCATTGGGATAACCAGAACTACTGTTTCAAATGTCATAGCTAGGACAGTTTGCCTGTATATAATCTGCATTAGGCTTAACTGAAATGAGACGGGATATATCAGACACAAAATGTAATGAATAATTATTTCTAAAAGTAAACAGTGAATTAGATTGATTTATTCCAGCCAGTGAAATAGTTCAGAAGTGACAGACATGAGCATATTAGCAACCTTTTTGGATTTTAATGATGCTTCTGTTCTGCAGCTGCAGCTAAAACAAACACCTTGAAGCGATGAGCCCAAACAGCATGTAACACCTTTAGATGGCAAACTGAAGAGGAAGGGAGTCTCACTGAATGATATATATACTGTCATATTATACTTTCTCTGGTGCAGAGAGCAGCTATTTCTGTATTTTGTTGCTCTGTTAAGGATGACCCACTCCACTATTTGTAGAGCTGTGACCTTCCCACATAACATCACAGTGGATGAATAATGGAAATGTAAACGCAGACGCAGAGCAATATACTAGGCTAATGGCCAGGGGGCCTTTTTAAGCCTATCCAAGCAGAATTCCCAAATGCTACTTGTTCCTTTACCTATATATGAAATAGTCAAGTTACAATTATGTAGCACATCAGCATCCTCTGTCCAGCAGAGACCTACGTGTCACTCCAGGGATACATTTGTGGCTTTCTATCCATTTGTCTAGATTCTGTTTGGATTATATCAGGGAAGTACTTTGTTTTACATGAATGGAGAATCTGTCTCAGAGCAGAAGAAACCTCTGTGAGAAGTACCCATCTCTCTAGTATATCCTGTTTAGATTGGTGGAAAGGTTAGAGTCCTTAGAGTGAGTGTTTCTGATATTTTTTTTTTTGTGGATATGGAACAGAGTCATTAGTAAAGGGTTTGAGGAGGCCTTAAAGACTGGCAGAGGTCATCCCTTAGCAGTCTATAGGAGACTGAGAATAGGGAAAGTGATACAAGGTGGTCACCATAATTCATGTGTTGGACTCCCTGGATTTTAAAAGAAATTTCTGTGGACATTTGAGTTGAAGCAAGTGCCTTTGCAGGTATATAGGAAAGGCAACAGTGTATTCAATGACTGGTCTAACAAGGGCTAAATACAGAGGGACAATAGTCTCTCTGGACCTGGAAGCAATGCTCTTACTTGTACTATATAAATGACTTCCTAACTATGGGGGACACATTGGTCAAAGGCCAGTTCACTATACACGTAAGTCCCCAGATACCTAACTATCATTTCTACCTTAAGAGGTGTGTTGTCAATGAGGGTGGATGATTTACTGAAGTACACAATTATGCTTTTTTTTTTCATTTAGTCTAAGCCCATGGTTCTTACATCGATTTTTTTCATTTGTGTGAGACTCCCCTTGAGATCTTTTGTGTCTTTTGGGGATTGTTTGATTGTCCTAAACTTGCAGCCATCCAAAGACTTAGTCAACCATAGCCCATTTGTATTTACCTAGACATTTGAGAAGTAAATGCTAACCAGAATCAGTCACAGCAATGATCGCTGGGGAGCTCCACTCACTTACATATAATATGGCTCTATTGTGTATGATCAAACTACGTTAATGTTGAACTGAAAACACTGACAAAAAAGTTTGAACATACGCAATACCGAAAACAAAAAAATATCAAATGAAATAATGATGAGAAAGGAAAACTATTTCTTAACAGTATCCCCCCATCCCCATAACACTAGCCTCAAATTTGTCTGAATGGTGGGAGTGTTACAGGAAAGTTTTTATGAAAGTAAGGTGTAGGCTGGGGAACGGGGGAAGGGGCAGCGTTAGAATTAGGGTTAGCACCCATTATTAAAGAGGGCAGGGTCTTACCTCCATGAGAACTTTCCTGTAACACTGCCACTACACAAAGACATACTGAGACACACAAATACACACAAACAACACTACATCTATTCCCAAACCTAACCTGGACCCTAATCCTAAAATGCATAAACACAGAACACCTATTTTTCTCTCATTCCTGATCCAACCCTAACTCACACGCACCTCTGCTGTAGATTTTTCAGGCTGATCTGAAACTAGATACACCCCCTCAAGACACACACACACACACACACACACACACACACACACACACACACACACACACACACACACACACACACACACACACACACACACACACTTTCACCCTTCCAACCCCACTTACCTAACTCGACACTGCACACCATTGACATTTCCATGGCTCAGTTATCTGCGGTGTCGACACTAAACCACACCCCCTGCATTTGTCGAAGAAATGACATTCGGCAAAATGCAAAGTTAGTTTGAGAGACAGCCTTACAAGACTATCTCCAAATATAAAGAGCTGAGTATATTTTTCTGTATTATTCTGTATTATAGAGCTAAATTGTTGCTTAGATATCTGTTGTCTTACTGCTCTGCAAATATATAGAGATCAGTATATATTTTTTGGCTTTATAATTTGCACATTCCTCACATCTGTGTTGAAACTGGTTTTCCCCAACCCCCTTCCCTGTTCTTGGTTGTAGTTTAAATTTGGTGGCTTTTGCAGTGCCCGCCCCACTGTAGATTTGATCTAGGACACTCCCCCAGTCCCATCTCTTTACCGCATTCTACCTAATAAACCCTTTCTGCACTTGCTTTTAGTCCTTTTTAATTTAATTACATTTTTTCAAACTGTGTGTGGACTAATATTGCTACATACTCAAGTGTGCCAGCTTGCACTGCATGAGAATTGTTTTTACTACTGCTTTTGCTACTTTTCTGAAAAAAAAAAAAAATGTTATCTTTTACTGTATTTGTGTTTCTTCCTACTTTATTTTCCTTTTGCGTCATCTTAAAAGTACTCAATTGTATTTATTACTGCTTGGTGTAACTCATTCTAAGCCTTTTAGTTTAAACACTTGGGCTTCAGACCAGTTGTTTTAAATTAAGAGGGTTTGTGGTCTGCACTGTAGTGGCAGAACAGGTAGCTTACATCCTTCTAAGTTGGGAACTGCTGATTGAGGGCTCAGTGTCTGTTATTCTAAAAGTGTATTAATTCTGGTTTAAGCACTTGGGCTTTCAGGCCAGTTATTTTACATTAAGAGGGTTCATGGTCTGCACTCTTGTGGGAGGAGAGGCTGGACTCTGGCCTTCTGAGCTGGGAATTTCTGGTTAAAGGCTTATCGTGCATGCATATCTGAACTGCTTCTTACTGAAATTGGTACACCTTGTTTGCTGTAGCATAGACTAGATCCAGGCCTGCTGAATCTAGCTTTGTTTGTATAACTTGAGCACTAATCCAGGCATTCTTTAAAGTATTCAACTGTATTTATTACTGCTTGGTAGTAACTTGATTAAAGTGTAGCTATCATTTTAAGTCTTTTGGATTAAGCACTTGGGCTTCAGACCAGTTGTTTTACATTAGGAAGGTTTGTGGCATGCACTGTGGTGGCAGGACAGGTAGCTTACATCCTTCTAAGTTGGGAACTGCTGATTGAGAGCTCAGTGTCTGTTATTCTAAAAGTGTATTAGTTCTGGTTTAAGCACTTGGGCTTCAGGCCAGTTATTTTACATTAAGAAGGTTCGTGATCTGCACTCTTGTGGGAGGAGAGGCTGGACTCTGGCCTTCTGAGCTGGGAATTTCTGGTTAAAGGTTTATAGTGCCTGCATATTTGAACTGTTTCTTACAGAAATTGGTACACCTTGTTTGCTGTAGCATAGACTAGATCCAGGCCTGCTGAATCTAGCTTTGTTTGTATGCTTGTTTGTTTGCTTGTTATTTCCCTGGAACGCTAATTCCACCTAAAACACGGCTTTTCAGCACTTCTGTGGATCCCTAGTGATATCTGCATTGCTTACTGTACTTATTTCCTTGTTTCACTTGAAAGAAAGTTACTGTTTGTCATTTTTGCATTTAAATTACCTGTAACACATTGCACTTAAGTTACCTGGCACTTGCTCACTAAACAATTATATAAGTCAGCACTAAAAAATTAAAAGCACTACACCCTCACAAACTCCCCTTGAGTACCTTGTTCCTCATTGGCCCTTGTTTTCAATTATAAAGGAATTCCCAATACTATTCTAGCATGTCCAAAGGTCAGTTGTCAATCTCCTCTCCGGTCCAGCTGGTGAATCTGGGAATCTTGAGGCAATGTTACAACTGCCTCATGTACACAGACAACCCTTTCCTCCTCCCAACAAATTCCAACACATGTGAGAGATGCAACCATATAGCCAAACTGGAGGCTAAGCTCTCTCAACTCAGTACTGGCTTAACCAGTCAGGAGGAGAAGGAAACCACACTCACTACAATTCCAGTCTCACATAGACCTACCACGACAGCAAACCAAACACATAATCACACAAAAACATACTCGGAGGCTCTAAATAAAGATCTGCCTAAGCAGCAGAGACCTCCAAAGCAGACACCCAAGCAACCGCTACCCAAAAACAAAACACGTGCAACACATATCTCACAAAGCCAGTCTGCCGAACAGTCACAGCCCTTAAGGCTAAACAACACACCTGATACACTTGTAATAGGTGACTCTATTGTCAGGCACACTGACGTCCCACTCACCAGGCTGAAAAAGGAGAAGGTCACGGTGAGCAGCCTGTCAGGTGCTAGGATCCGCCACATAACACAAGCACTCAGGTCACTCCAAGGCAAGTACAAATATGACTCAGTCATTGTCCATACTGGTGTGAATGACCTGAGACGTACCTCCCTGGACTACATGAAAAGAGACATAGAGGAGCTCTCTGAGCATGTAGCCCTGGCCGGTATGACCCTGACCTTGAGTAGCATCTTACCCTCACCAAGAATGATGCCACAATATGAAGACAAGATGATCAATTTCAACAATTGGCTTAAGTATTGGTGTCATTCAAAGGGGATCCAATGTCTGTCAGCCTGGGATGATATGCTCGACAAGCCACGATGCTTCGCTAAGGATGGCTTGCACCTGTCACCCCTGGGCTTTCGGATATTGGCAAAGGCTCTTGCTACCACCATAGTGCCTTTTTTAGGCAAGGGTCAAAAGACAAACCCACCTCCATAGATATCACAAGGGATAAGAAACTAAGAGTAATGCTACTCAACGCCAGAAGTCTAAACCTCAAGATGCACGTACTCAAAACTCTCCTTAGCATGGAGAACATCGATATCTGTGCAGTAACAGAAATCTGGTTCAGGGCTCCCGAGAGCACCCCAGCACTACCAGGTTATACCTCATACCATGCTTTTCGGCCCCAAAGGACCGAACTACAAAAGGAGGGGGAGTATCAATATTCATCAAAGATACCCACACCTCCAGGTTGGTGGCACAGCACGAAGCATCAGAGACTATCCATGTGCAACTAACAGTGGGTAAAACTGACTTCCAGTTTATAGCCTGCTACAGACCACTCTCCCAAACCCAGGAACCCCACTCGGCCTTCCTGAGAACACTGGAAAATATGAAGGACTCTCCAAACACCATTATATTGGGCGACTTCAACTACCCAAACATAGACTGGGAGCATTACTCTAGCTCCAACACCCTAGCCCAAAGGTTCCTAGAATTCATAAGCTCAAATGCTATGGAACAACTTGTTACCACTCCCACAAGAGGGGAAAACATACTGGACCTGATCATCACCAACATGGGGACTCTATGCTCCAGACTATAAGTGTATCCCTCACTTTAAGATCAGACCATAAACTAATCCAACTGGATATTCATATCCCGACCCCACCCCCTGCCCAGAAAACCACAGTGAAAAACTTCTCTAAAGCAAATTTCACACTCCTCAAAACCGAGGTGGAATCCTTCAAAGCCCCCGGACCTGTGGAAAATACAGCCCAGACCGCAGAATCCTTTATAAATGCATTCTATGAACACCTTCAGGAATGCATGGATCATGCAATCCCAAATAAAACCAAGACCCAATCCTCCAAAGGCAGACGTCCTGTCTGGTGGACCCCAGCCATAAACAAACTATACAATAGAAGGAGGAAGCTACTACACGATAGAGCAAAATCCCAAAAAGGGAAGGCATCTCTGATCAGTATTAGCAAAAAACTACGGGCACTCATAAAATCATCTAAGGCCAGCTTTGAGAGAAAAATTGCACAGGACACTAAGGATAATCACAAGGCTTTCTTTAGTTATGTTAGGAACCTGGGTGGGAATTCCCAGATATGCTCAGAATTAGTCCAAAATGACAAAAAATACACCGAACCCACAGACACTGCCAACATCCTAGCTGACAGGTTCAGTGCAAACTTCTCCCACCAAAAGGGCAAATATCTATCCCAGCAGAGTGCTGCCCCCCTGACATCTCAGATGCTCAGGTAAGAGCCGCCCTCTCCAAAGCAAAAAACACAGCATCAATGGGACCAGATGGTGTCCCGGGCTGCATCCTACATGAACTCCAAGAAGAGCTAAACCCAAACATAAAACTACTGTTCAGTCTCAGCCTTACTACAGGATATGTACCCAAAGAGTGGTCCCTCTATACAAAGGTGGTGCCTCAACGGACCCTGGAAACTATCGCCCCATAAACCTGACTAGCTTGGTCGGCAAAGCTATGGAAAGGATCATCATGGACCTCATAAATAAAGATATTGGGGAACTACAGACACTGGATCCTACCCAGTTCGGCTTTGTTAAGGGCAGATCCTGCCTCTTAAACCTGGCTGACTTATTTGAAACCATCACCAAGGCCACTGACGAAGGGAAGGTGGTCCACACAGCCTACCTGGACCTCGCAAAAGCCTTCGATACAATACCCCACTCGGGCATTATAGATAAGCTCACCAGCTTAAATATAAACCCCTATGTCACTAGATGGGTTGCAAACTGGCTCAAGGACAGAACCCACATGGTTAGAATTGCTGGAGCTATGTCAGACTCCAAACCAGTTATAAGTGGCATCCCACAAGGCTCAGTCCTGGGACCTCTCTTGTTCGGTATATATTTCTCGGAGGTACAGGCCAACACGGAAGGACTGTGGCTGACCAAGTTCACAGATGACTGCAAACTGGGCACCATAATCGACTCTCCAGTCAACACAAGCATCCTCCAAAAGGGCCTCATAGAACAGACAACTGGTGCCAGAGCCATGGCCTCAAGCTAAACGCCAAAAAGTGTATAGTCATCCCCTTTGGCAAAAACAAAGTGCCCACAAATTACCACATAGGTGGTAATCCATTAAGTACAGAAGAAGTAATTAGGGACCTGGGGACCCAAGTTGATAGCAATCTCTCATTTGACAACCACGTGGCCAAAGTGGTTAGAAAAACATTTTATATAGCCCACCTAATCATGAAGGCATTCACATCTAGATCAAAGGAGGTCATCGTGCCTCTTTACTCATCCCTCATCAGGCCCATAATCGAGTACAATGCCCCTTTTGGGATGTACCTTACCAAACACCTGCAGCAACTGGAAAGACCCCAAAAGTACCTCACCAAGAGGATCAAAGGGCTCAAACAGATGCCATATGCTGCCCGGTTAAAGAAACTCCAGCTCTACTCAGTGGCATACTGCCTGCTCAGAGGCGATCTGTGCCTGACGTATAAAGCCATGTCCAACCCGGAATTAAGGGACATGCTGCACCTCAAAAAATCCAAATCCCATTGAGCTACGCACTCAAGAGACTTGAACCTCAGCTCTGAAATAAATAGGACATGCTGGAGGGACAGATTCATAACCCAGAGGCTCCCTTCACTCTGGAATAAAATCCCAGTCCAGGTTAGGCAGAGTCCCTCATTGACTCTCTTCAAGAGGAATCTTGATGAGTGGATGGGAGATCGTAGGTTTACCCCCGGTATCACTTCTGTGTCACTGTTAGAAAGAGGCACAGTATACTAACCTCGAAAAAGGGCATAGCAAAATTAATTTAAAATGGGTGGCGAAAGCCAAACATACTCTGGCTAGGCTTATAAATGCCCTAGGGCAGATAGCCTAGTATGAACCTATGAACCTATGAACTATATATATATATATATATATATATATATATATATATATACGCACGGGCGCGCACACACACATACACACATCATACATATATATATATATATATATATATATATATATATATATATATATATATAGTTCCACTTTCAAATCACAAAATACTGAAAAATCAAATTTCAGTATCTCGAGATGAAAATATTGAAAATGCACTACAAAGAAAAATTAAAAAAAGAATGTCACTACACTGTCAAATGTATACCCTTGAAAAACACATACACTACATATATACAAAATTCACCGCTTTCAATACACACACACACACACACACACACACACACACACACACACACACACACACACACACACACCTACCCCAACCTACTCCTAAAACTTCCCAAAAATTAAAAAATAACAAATTTCTAACCAAAACCCTTAAACAGTAAAAACCTACCTGAATCTCTGAAAATAACCACACATCGTCCTCCATGTTTAGATGCCAGACCACACTGCACCTTAACGAGACAGCAAACCACAAAGAACACACTGCACCACAACTACCATGGATTTGGTAAACTAATATTCATTAAAATGCAGTTTTGAATAACTGCACTTTTGTTATTTTCATCTTGAGATATTGAAATTCAAAATTTCAAAGGGGATCTATATATATATATATATATATATATATATATATATATATATATATATATATATATATATTTATATGTGGCTTACCTTGAAAATGTTGAAAGGCATCCCTTCAAAACTTGGATAGTTGAATGGGCTGTCCAGGTTCCCGGAACACCGAATGGAGTATTGGTCAAATCCAGTTCAGCAAATGTCAGTGTGAATTCACACATTTGAGGTCGATGTTTTGACTGGAGATCGCACTACAGTTGGGATTGAGAAATATACCCTTTTTGCCACTGTGGTGCGATCTCAGAGTTTGTACATATAATATGTAAAGGGTTAGAGGGTGTGGGGGATGCGGGGGGGGGGGTGCTTGCAACCCTGCAAAAGATTAATTTAGCTGAACATCACTGGATGTTCATGTCAACCTGGTAATGTCGGAAATGTCGAAGTGCAACATGTCAACATTACTAGTGTCGACAATTAATGTAGAAGATATTTTTAATTTCGACATGTAGATTCGGTGTTGTGGGCATTCGAAGGGATGCCTTTCAACAGTTTCAAGGTAAACCTATGTGTGTGTGTGTGTGTGTGTGTGTGTGTGTGTATATCTAAATAACACCCATTTGTTCTTTGCTTTCTCCGTGCTGTATTCCAATGTGTTTATGTTTGATTAGAGATCTTATCTCTGGGCAGAACCTGTAAATGATCCATAGTGTTCTGCCATGGTTAACAAATCTTAACAAATACTAAACAAAAATAAATAAACAAATATACCCACCCTGCACTATTTAGAAGATTCATGTAATTGCAGCATACAATTTTGTGCTGGTGTTGTTATGGTGTAGGTTTTTCCCATTGTTTTCTTGGTTATCTCAAATAAACTTAAGGTTGGTTGTCTGGTTAAGTAGTAAACCTTCCATTGTCATTCCCTGGTGTGTCAGCGTGTACAGCTATAAAGTGGAGATTGGATTTCTGGGAAACTCTCTGCTATGACTTAAGTATCCCACAATTCAGTCAGGACAGGGGGCAGAGATGATATCATGACCTCATTCAAGTAACTACTCCACCTGCAAGGAATTTTGACCCCCTCACTCTTGAAAGCTCCAGGTTTCACAAACATAACTGTCTATATATATATATATATCATTCACTACCCAGACAAAATAGAGGGTGCACCATATGGTCTTTCTCCTGAGGAGTCAGGGGTGCTTCTGTCAAAGGGAAATTTCAGAGACTCATTAAGAAGTGACTGGAAGATCTGAGGTTGGGAGTTAGTAGAAGACAAGGAGCACAGCTGAAGCTGGGGGGGGGGGGGTTAAAAAATGAATTGTGTTACCTTTGTATTTAAGTTAAAGAAACTGCCAGTGTTGTGCTGCAGATAACCTTCTTGGTGTGTACCAGGTCTTTAGCCCAGCATGCTTTTCTATAATAAAATGGTAGAGATAGTTGTAAAAAAATACATAAACCACAAATTAGTAGGAATTTTTATTATGAGTGCCTATGAGTAATTTTCATTTTAATGTCATTTGTGTAGGATATTGAAAAAGTTTACTTTGAAATTACTATTGATGTAATATAGTTATTCAGAAAACAAATTTACATATTTATCATGTCTGCTTTGAACAAAATTTTTGAAATAAAGACCAGAAATAACTGATTCAGTTCTTGCTGTCTGACTGTAATACTAACATTAACAAATCTTAATGTAACCCTCACTGCACTATTAAAAATACATAAAAAAGAACTGAAATTACAAAGTTACAAAAAAAAAAATCAAAACCTACCCTAGAGCTACTGTAGAAAATCACCCACAAGTCTCCATTCATAAAAAAACCCTTTATAAGCTCTCCTTCAAATTTCATATCCAAGTCACCAAATTTAATAAACTCTTCTTCCAGGCCTTGAAAATCTCCCACTTTCTCAACCCCACAGCCAGAGCAGCAATCAAGAAAGGGGTCATGTCCTCCCACAGCTGGAGTATGGCCTTCTTGTAACCTCAGCTACCTCTAAGAAAAGACTAGCTACCCTTCAAATTCCCATAACAATATTTATTTCTTTATCATGCTATCTCCCAAAAGACAGCACCACTGCATTGCCCTCTCCAAAGCCAAATGACTCCACAGCCCTCAAAAAGACACACGTCTTTTAGGATCTCTTCTTATTAAACTGGTCATCGAACAAACATTCACACATTTCACACTCACTCACCCCCTACCAACATATAATTTAGATCACTTCCTACCTTCACTACGTACTAACTAACCTCTTTCTCCAAACTAAAATGCACAAAATGCACCATCCCCATTCTCACTCCCAAAAAATGGGACTTCATCCCAGATGACATAATATCCACTCATAGATTCAGCAACTTCCAGAAGGTACTAAAAGAATACTTGTATCAATGCGTGTGACTACAAAATACCTTCATCACATAAGTCCCAACCCTAACCCACTTAAACTGTGTTCTCACAAGACATCTTACTCCTTATTTCATTAGCTCATATCTTCAGTCTTTTCTTTATCTACCCCCGTTCTTAACTATACATATCTTATTCTCACTAATTTCTACAAAATTCCCTCCAAACTAATGCTAGAACACTATCTCTCCTATGTACATCACAGTATTTACTGTTCCAAATTAAAGTGATTGTACATATACACAGTAATGTATATATTTGCTAAATGTTTATTCCTCTTAATTGTGTTTCTAATTGGCTAAGCCTGAAAATGGTCAGCTGAGATCAGCACTCTACCACGGTCAAGAAATTAATAAAATGTAAAAGTGACATAAAACAATATAAATACTATTGCTGTAAACAGAACTGCTGTTGTAAATAGTATAAGAACTGTTTCTTTAAAACATGATGTAAATCGAAATGTTTTAAAAATTGATTAAATAGAATTGTTACTTAAAGGCAGTCAGCTACATGGCTTAATAGACAGAGAAAGTTATTTCAAGATTTTGTTAATGAAACCAATTATCTAGTAAAGTGATGTATAAGAAGGAAAGCTGCAAACCTCCCAATTTAGAGAAGGTAGCCTTTCTTGAAAGGAGATTTTGGGCATGGAACAGTGTGTCTAGGTGAAGTACTGCATTAAGAAGAGACCTTGTAAAGCACCTAAACGAACTTGGTTATTTTTCCTGCCAAAGCAATTCAGAAAGAGAACCACTATTGGAAAAAAGCTATGGACTTGATTTTCAACACTGTGTCCCTTTTGTATGGTACTATAACAGAAAAGGTACTTTCTGTTATTTCTTTTGTGTCCATCAGTGATGGTGTGAGGTATTGCCATCTATGCCGGGAAGAACAAGGCAGTGCATGTGTAACATATGCCAGCGTAATTAGGTGGAGTTTTGTAAATAATTTTGTGTCATTTGACCATCACACTGACTTTTACAGATGCTTGTGTTAAAAATGTATCAACAATGTTATTATAATTGATTAAATGTTTATGTTTAAATGAAGAATTCTGGACTGGAGGAGTAGAGGTTTTTGAAATTATTCTATAACTTTCAAATACTGCAACAGATCTTAGCAAAGCTCTGAATGTGTATTTTCCCAATATCAGGTGAACCAATATGATGCCTTTATATAATCAGAACTGAGAGGATGGAACTCTCACAGCAGCTGTTTTTATCAAAATTTGAAATATTATGGCATGCTTTTTATTTATTTTAATATGTCAGTCTTATTATGCGTATTTGGTTTAAAGTCAGTGTGCTTTTATAATATTATTAACTTTCGATTGCATTATTTAAGTGCTATGTAAGGAACAGTATTAGTTTTATAGTTGTATATTTTATATCACATACAACTTTTTATATTGTGTGTTTATGGGATAGGAACATTTTAGTTAGATTGAAGCTACTTGTGCCTGTTCCTTTAAGGTAATTGGAGGGTGTGTTTTGTAATAGACTTCGCTTGCAATGGCTTTAAATGTAACAGCACTTAAGTGTGAGTTGTTATTTTTCAAAGTCTGAAGAAGTTGGTGCAGGGCGCCGACGAAAAGCAGTATCGTGGTGCTTAATAAAATTGAAGTCGTTCATTTATTGGCATCTTGTTCGCTTATCCCTTTGGAATTTAAAAAGACCTGCTTCAGTGAGTTTGGCTATCTGGCTGAGTTTATCTTTGATGAGTTTCACCTCTCTGACTCTGCTTATTGGAGGTGTTTAGTTTTGCTGCTTGGAATTAGGAACTGTGTTGGCTTAGTAGCAGCTTGTTGTTGTTGCCTTTGACTTCCAGAACAAGCATACGTGTGTTTGGGAGGCATTTAGTCCTGCTGTTTGGCATCAGGAGCTGTGCTGGTGTAGTAACAGTTATTCTCTAGACAGTCAGAAAATACTGTGAGATTAGTTAAGTATGGCTTTTCTGCATCTGTTTGAATCTGTCCGACTGTGTTATTTTTATTTCTCCTATGATTGAAACTCTGGTGTTTATTGTACTTAGATATTTAGTATTCTCATATTTTCTACTTTATTATTTATTATTAAATGTTTTTGTACCTTTTGTTGTGGCTGATCTTTTAGAGAATACTTTTAACATCTTGAGAGTACTTGTGCTTTTTTACTGATGGACTGGCCACTCCAAAAAGCCTGGCTGCTTTGGTTACACTCTACTACTTATGTTAGTATATTTAGTATAATTGGATACCCTTGTAAGAGTCTGAAAGTGGTTGACTGGTGGCAGTGAAGTTACTTTATAGTCTGGGCAGAAGAGGTACAGTTAATAAATGTACCAGCCTTTCCCAGGAGTGTGTGTGTGCCATAATCAAATACCCAAGTGTGGGTGTGTCAGCTACTTGGAACTGGGGCACAGTGCTACAAAATGAGTCTTGTTTAGCACTCCAAAGTGAGTCTTGTTTGGGATATGGAGATTCAGATGGCCCAGTCCCAGGTCCGGAGCGTGTTCGCTGTGTGCTCTTGGTGGAAGTTGCAGAGAGCTGCACTTTAAATATTGTATAAATCCATTCCTGATTTTAGTAACCATCTCTCACTGGTGTCAGTGATAGGTATTGAGGATCCTTGATTACTGGCCTGGGGTAAAGAGAGGTCATCACACATCACCTGTTTGAGTAGAATCTATCACCATTTTGTCTATAACTAATAAAACTGCATTTATTTTAAGAACTGATGGAATGTGCTGTATTTCCAGATATCCCATTGGTGGATGCAGTGGGCATATAATGGTACATCTTTTCATGCTGAAAAGTCCTGAACGTCTACCTTTTACTACCTGGACAAAGTCTATTTATGTAACTCATTACTTTCTACAACATCAGGGAAGCAGAGTTCCTGTGTATCCTGTAAGAGTATTCTTGGCTTTACAGGAGCCTTCCCTGTACTCCAGAAACAATTATACTTGTCTCTCTTCTTCAAAGTCTAGTTTCTGAAGTCCTGCTAAATGTACATATTGGAGTTATTAAGGAGTGTTTACCAAAAGTTAGAGAAAAAATAAGACATACTTCCATCTTTACATTAATAATTAATAAATAGTGTTTGATACTATCAGTTTGGAGATGGTGTACTCAAGCAGTGTATTTTAGTAAAACAATGAAAGTAAAACATGGTGGGTAATGTGAAGACATTCTGAGATATAACTGACCTTTTGGTAAAGCAGTTATGACTATTACCTGTATTTTCAGAACTGCATACATTTCATAAAAGCTGTGGAACCTACAGGTGAACAAATGGTGCCATCTTATACAAAAATTAAGGCTCACAATGTTGCCACTGATACCCAGATTCTAACACAAATAGTTTTGTAGATCAATATTATTTTGAAATATTGTGACATTATTATATCCATAACTTGCATAGATTTGACAGCATCATAAAACAGCAGCATGCGACCTGCTGTTGTCATGCATCATTAGAAATCTCTTCATCAGGTGAACATTTAATTTACTGATATATTAGTAATGTCTTGCACACTTATAGAGATATAACACTATTATATCTGGAGAAACAAAATACAGTTATTTGTTTCATAAAATGCAGAATAAAATCAGTATCTACAGATAAATTTTTTGCTAGGTGCTATCATACTTTACAGTTTTTCTAACTAAAATCATTTATAAGATATTATGAATTTAATGAAGTATGTTTTCTGTAGAGGATTTTGGAGAAAAGCTCTCAAGAAGCAAGAGGTTTCCTGGCTTACATGATCTCAGGATGCAAATGTGTTAATTCTCCTCCTGCTGTTCACGATTAAATGAATTAAGCACATTTTCACCACCTGGAAAGACTGCATTACTGTGATGTATTTTATAAGCAAAACTATTTGTGCAACTTTACCCCACCTGAAGGGAAAGTGGTTCTGTAGTGTGTGTTGTGTTGAGTGCATCTGCATTTGCCTTTTCACTAAGATGACCCATGGACAACTGCAATAAACTGTTGCTGTTGCAGCCAAGTGAATGGTGTCAATTGCCAAAGCCATGGTAGTGTCTAAGACAGTTCCATCAATGAAACAGCTGACCAGGAATGAAAACCTTGAGGCAAACCTTATAGCTTTATAGCCTTCAGGTAATATACCCTCCAACAGGGATGGAACTGGAGTGAGTAATCTAGAATTCTCTCAGTTCAATTGATGGACATGGAAGGGACTGAATATTAATACTATGAAAAAGTAAAGAATGCATTGTTAGCATGAGATTATGTTATCATTGAGATACAAGTTCAAAAGTTCTATAACTTGGTTTTGTCTCCTATCAACATGGTCAGATCTCAGTTATGTGATTTGAAACATATACATAAATAATGATTAGAGACTGAGGGCGAATATTCCAAAAGCAAATAGAGAGAAATATTATCCACTGATACATTTAAAATGATGTTGCCTGATGTTAAGAAAGTCATGTTTCAAAGTGACCCTAAGGATACTGAAAATGTATCTGTTCTAGTAAAGAGGTTGTTGTCCAATGACAATATGTTGAAGACTGAAGATTCTAGGCCTGTGAAAATGTGTGTTTCAAATACTATTGATAAACAGAAAGTACCAAGCTGACAATCAACAAGCAGCAAATCAAGATAGGATGAATGTGTGTCTACTGTGTGAAGCAAACAGAAACTAAATGCAGCAACATTAAGTTAATTAAGAAAATGTTCCCATCCTACATATCTAAGCCCTCAGCAAACTTCCTGGTGGTAACCCCTGACAGCAGTATTAAAGGTTGAGCCATAACTGTTGAAAAAATTAACAAAATGCATGCCCCTTTCAACTGTAGGCCTGGAACACAGTTCCTGGTTATCTCCCCAAATGCCAACAGTGCCCTACCAACATTTTAAAGAAAGCCATGTAGAAATATAAACACATTTATGAATGAACAGCCTATATAATTAAATATATGCATTTTGTTATTGAAAAGTGTTGCTGGCACATAAAATGGAAACTCACTTTTAAAACACTTGAAATGTTTTGATGGGATTGCAGAAGCAATTGCATAGTAATTCAGCCTTTATATATGATGTTAAATTTCCCAATTTTCCTAGCCCTCTTAGCAGTTACTAGTGTCTTCTTATTTCTCTGATGAAATTCTACTATATTGAAATTCATTATACTTATTTTTTTCAGAAGAAAACTTTATTTAGCTCTGCTGGCCTCCTTCTGTCTACTTCTCTTTGTGTCACCATTAATAACGCTTAAGGAAGAAAAACTTCTGCTGAATTTTGAATTCAAAAATCCAAATTCTCCAGAAAACCCATTAAGGAAGCTATAATGCCCTCTTTCTGTCATTGTCATAGTCATTTATTTATAACTTCAAGATAATTTAAACTGAGCTCAAATTATATTTTTCAAATTATTTGAATGGTGAGACTTCATCTTTAATAAATTATTATTTTTAAGCTGTATGTCCTCGCCATGCAGAAGATGTTTAGCTTCCCAAATTACACCTTGCAAAGATTTTACTTCTTAAAAGTGTGCTTTGTAATGGCAGAAGCAACTGCAGTCTCTAATCTTTATTCTGGGGAGTAAATAGGTTCATTGAAGCACTCATCATCATTTTTATTAAGACCAACATGCCTGTATACATGGAATGAGTGGTTATTAATGAAAATGAACATATTCACTTACAAACTGCCACTAGTAAAAAAAACAAACAATCATAATAAATTCTCTAGTGTATTAGTATCAAAGTTCATTGTTTTATTTTTCTGGAGTATAAGTAGCCACTTCCCCAGATCTGCCAGAGAGAAAAAAAAATCTGGACTGGACACATTTGTTCATTTGTTAACAAAGCTGTAGGTTTTTTCTAAGGGAAAGACCTCAGGTAGGCAATTGGAATAACGGATATACATGCAAATCATGGCTTGCTGAAACATTATATATCCAATCTAGTACTACACACAAATAATTAGTGCATTTGTTATTAGTATTATTATTATAATATGATTATTGTGATTACCAGGGTTTATATCAATTGTGTGATTTGGATACATTTAATCTCTGCTGCAGTTAGTTTAACCCTTTAACTGATACACTTCCTAATTGCTGTTACTAGTGAAGTGCACAGCAATGTTTCATACTACAGTGTTGTACAAAAATTCCAGCAGACCTGAGAGCTAGTGATGAAACAGTTACTTTCAGTCAAGGCAGTTGTCAGTTTACAGAACTATAAAATTACTGAATTTAATTTGCAGATAAATATATGAGGAGACAATGTTTGAGTGAACTCTAAGGCAAGTCAAAATTTTTTTCTGATTTGTGTAGAATTTTGTATCATAATCTTTGCACATTCATTTGATAAGCATTTTTTTCTCACAATGTTTATGTATTCTTTTGATAATTATCCACGAGAAATGAGCCAGAATGTTTTAAGCTACTACTGGATTTATTAAGAAACTACATAAAACTGACATATATTGTTAGTTTTTTCAGTCAGCTTTCAACAGCTGAGGCATTGCTAAACACTCTAAAACAATGACATTATATTTAATATATTTAGATATCTGTTTTGGCTGTGTGTGTGTGTGTGTGTGTGTGTGTGTGTGTGTGTGTGTGTGTGTGTGTGTGTGTGTGTCTGTGTCGCTGTGTTGGGGAGACGGGTTGATAGGTCACTCAGGATTCAGGATTCAGGTAGAGTTTGGAGGATTCATATCTCTGTCTTTTGGATATACCTAATTACAACAAAGTTGCTTTTGAGAATATGTAAGACCTTTGCTTTGTAATTTAAGGAAATCGGACCCTTCTATGTAGAACTGAATAGATCCGAATATTTTCCCATTCTCTATGTTTTGTGAACAACAAAACTGAGAAGAAATGTAAAGATAAAGAAAAACAATGATACTGAATATTGATACAACATATGTATGTATAAACATTGTGCCATAAATGTTACTATAAGAGTTATTTGGTGCATTAAAAGTAAGGTCAGCATTCATGTCATGCATTCACCAGGTTAAGTCAAGTGATCAATCAATCAATTAATCAATCAAACGATCAATCCTGACTTGTACTGCCCAAGTGTACATTATGTGGTACAGGTCCAGTAAGGTTCATGGCACACAGCACATAGTGAATGACCTATTATATTGTCCTGTTAGATACCAGAGTGGTGAATGGGAAGTATGCTTAATAACATTTATTTATTGGCCATCCCAACCAGAATACAAAAGTGCTCACACCCTTTCAATCTATCTTGCTCTTTTAAAATTAGCGGCACTCTACTTAGACAGCTAAAGTTTAAGTTACCCCCTTTTTCATATCTAACTGCTTAGTGCAAACTGCAGTGCTTAGGTTATTAACCCATTTTTTTCATCTTACCTTTAAACATCTATTGTAAGACCACCAGTTATTGGAGAGGCCACATTCTGCCTCTCAGTAGTCATCTTGGGATTAGTGTTCTGTTTTCTCCTGGTGAGAGAAGGAGCACATGGATATTATTTCCTGGAGATGCCTAATAACTACTTCATAGGTAACAGCTTGGAATTTGTGCTTATATTCTACATCTGGTGAGAGAAGGAGCAGAATGAATTAATTCCTGACTGCTTCTGGTTGGGCCATGACTGTCTGTGCTTGACATTCCTGATTGGTCTGGTTGCTATTCAAGGCATCTACCAGGAAAAGGCTACAACAAGCCTATAGACACTTGCATCATCTGAGACATGACTGCGGATCATCAAACAGCCTGCTTCTCATCTTGGGATTGGTGCTAATGTTTTGTTTCAGGTGAGACAAGAAGCAATGGGGCATTGTATCATAGCAGAATAAAACTGTGGTGAGAACAGCACTAGTAATAGCCAGACAGTAGACATTCATGTGGCTCCTCACTTTTCATCATTCTTGACAAGCTGATTGTTTGTTTTCAGTAAGCACTGCTTGATTTGTTTCTAACGCCAAAATATCTGATTAAATACTTCATCTTTAAATTTTCAGGGTCTACATATTACTTTCCCCTCAAGAGTTTGGCAGTGTCCTGTACACACACAGACACGTTGAGTGACATTTTTCCTATAAAAGCACAACTGAAATTTCACTAATACCTATATGCACACAGGACAATTAATTTGCAGTGACAAGCACTGTCCCCATAATTGCAAACCAGATATTCCTGACATTGCTTTATATTCTCACTTCAACTGTCTAATCAATAAAAAGGGCCTGTTGCCATGGACGTGAACTTTCCCACTATGTTCATTACCAGCTTGGTGGATATGGGCATCCTGAGGTAATGTAGAAATTGCATTATGTTTATGCCAACCAGTTAATTCTCAAACAAGCTGATATGATATGTGAGAGATGTATTTACACAATGTCACTGGAGGAAAAGCTCTCACATGAAAGTACTCCTAATGTCAATAACCAGGTTGAGTAAGGAGAAAGTCACGGTCAGTTGCTTACCAGGGGCAGCATTTTATCTTCTCCTAGGATGATGCCACAATATGAACAAAAGATGACTGACTGCCATTTTAAGGGGGTGCAATACTTGTCAGCATGGAAGGAGAGCGTCAACAGACCATGTTGCTTTGCCAGGGATGGTCTGCACTTTTCCCCTCTAGGTTTTCAAATATTAGTTAAAACATTCCTTTGGATTCTCAAAAGCTTGCACGGCATACATGATTAGTGTAAGAGGGAATTTAGCCAATATGGTGGCCGAGTGATCCACGTACTTGCCCGTTTGACGTGTACAAGCGCTCTAGCAATAGTGCTGCACGTTCCCAGCCCCCGTATGCAAATTTCTCCATTTGCAGGTGAAAACCATGCAAATGAGGTAAATCTGCCATCCATGAAGCAGGAATCAGGGTGTGCAGGACTAGCGTAATATGCAGAAATGTGCTCGGTTAGTAGCCGAGTACGATACTGCAAAATCCAAAACGGGGACATGACAGCTCCAAATAAAGGCTGCATATCATTGAGGAAGCATGCCAATGGCCAAGTAGAAGGTCATTGGCATTGCAAACAATGCAAAATGCACAAAATACAACTTTTATTATATGTCTGCCGATCACGGATGTTGAAGCATAGGGCAGCGGTGCGCAAACAGGATCGGTGGGGAAATAACAAAATAAACCTAAAAAATGCAGTCTAACTAAAATCAGTATTCCGCCATGCAAGTCAATGGCAGGCAAAAGACAACCTGGCCAGTGAATAGTGGTTGCTGAGGGGGGAGGCACAGTGTGACATATGTAACTATGCATTAGCAGGCAATCCTATGCAAATGAGGGGAAGGATAGTGAATCCCGGTTTTCCCCAGCATGTGAAGCAGGTCTCAACAGTGCAAGAGTATGAATAGCTGAGTGCAACACTAAGAGGTAGGTGACATCATAGGTGAGTGTGTCAGGCATAATGTAAGCAGATTGGTGCCCTGTTGCTTGGGTATGCTCCCAGCTTAGCACAGCCAAGTTAGGGGGTGTGTCTAAACCTGCCCAGCACTCTTTACAAAGTGTAAGCGGGTGTGAGCGCCACGCACCAGGATGTACAGGAAGAGAAAAGAAGTTAAACCACGAAACAGTAGCAGTGTGCACATCCAAGTACTCTGTTTGTGTGGCGTGGCCCTGGCCCCAAACAGAAGGACAATGGGAAGGGAAATCAGCAGTAGGAAGGTAATCAAGGAGAACTAGTATATCTGGCAGGTGAAATGTATCAGAAACAGCCAATTACACAGGCAGCAGCCCAGCCCAGAACAGTACTATAAACTAAGCAAACACCTTCCACACTGGTTTTTCCCACACTCTACACCACCGGTGTGTACAAGCGGGGAAATTTTAACAAACAAACCTACAAAATGAGAAGGGCTGCTGCAGGCAACATAGAACAACATGTACAAGAGGCTGAGGGTGGTGAGGATGTGCATGCTGCAGAACAACCCACAGTGAGGAGACGGAGAAGAGTGTACAGACCCAGGGTAACCTACCAAGGGCTACATGAGCTGGAGATACTGGACCGCTATAGGGTGGACAGAGACCTCCTACAGCAAGTAGTAGAGCTGTGCCGGCCACACCTGACACACCAAACCGAACGAGGGGAACCCATCCCAGTGGATACAAAGGTATGTGTAGCCCTAGGTATACTAGCCACAGGTACCTCCCAAAGCACAACTGGGGATAACATGGGGATCTCACAGGCATTAGCACCCAGAGTATTCCACCAGTTCTGGATGCCATGTCAGCACATGCCAGTGAGCACGTATAATTCCTCAACACCCGTGAGGTGTTGACCAGCAATATGCGTCTCTTCTACCAAATAGCAGAATATCCTGGGGTAGTGGGTGCTATAGACTGCATGCACATATGCATCAAAGCACCACCCGATGAGCAGGATAGGGCCTACATCAACTGCAGGGGCATCCCCTCCATCAACTGCCAGGTTGTATGAGACGCCCAGGGCATTATAATGAATGTGTGTGCTGTCTGCCCTGGAAGCTATGATGATTCCCACATATTGCATCTGATGCAGCTGTACCACAGATTTGCCAATGGGGATATCCCCTATGGTCACCTATAGTGGGGGATGCTGGGTACACACTGGAGCCGTGGCTGATGACACCCATCAGAAATGCACACACACCTGAACAACAATGCCATAATGAGGCACACTCACAGGCCAGACATATAATAGAGCATGTGTTTGGGATGCTCAGGTCACGGGACACATATGGTGGAGCCTTGCAGTATTCACCAGCTACATGTACCCAAGTTGTTATGGTATGTGTGATGCTACATAATATGATCATGTGGAAACAGCTGCAGCAGGAACAGCATGGGGCAGGGTCACACAGCCCCCCACCAATGCCAAGGCCTGCACAGGCACAGAGTGACCCGGAGGAGGAAGAACCTGAGCCTGCCCCAGTAGGCAGAAGGAGGCGTGCCCAGTATGCCCTGGCCTTGGCAAAGAGGCAACGCATAGCACATGCACTGACACAGTAGGGTCCCTGGGAATGACACCTCTCTCCGACTCACACATACAGTAAAAGGGATGCCAAACATGACACCACCTGTGCTCAACCATGTATAGGGAGTGTACTATGTGCATCCGACATAGGCAGCCCTCCAGCTCCATCCGCAAGTCTGGCACACCCACAAGTTAAGTTAATCAACCTACCAATTGCCAAATGGAGTAGAAAGTGTTGTCACCTGCAGCTATGTTATGAATGTGAGCATGCAAGTGAATTGAGTGGCTAAATGTTATGGCAGCAGACAGTAGACACCCACAGTGGCACCCTGACATGTGTAACACATACTGGAGTCACCATAGTAGCCAGTACTACACAGGGTGACAAAATCCAGTGCAGGAATTGTGCAAAATGTGTGTCCATATAACCCACACATGCCAGTCAGGATGGTTCACATACCCAACAGCAGTTGCAGCCAGCAGGACAGGTGGACACAAACCCAAACAGGGCCTGTGCCATTGCCCCAGAATGATGGTTAGGGTTAACCCCACCCCCAGGCCTATACAGACAGACCACAGCAGGGCAGGCAGTGGTATGCCTGTTATGAAGGGTAGGACATCAGACAATAATATGTAGGGCAACCAAAGCCACAATCTGTAGTACACTGGTGTGCCTCTAGACAGCATGATAGTTAGCAATACAGAATGAAATGGAGTACATGACATACCAGTACAGTCATAGCAGATGTGTACCTGTGTCACATGTGCCACCATCCTGCATAGCAATGTAATGACAGTCAGGTGTGCCCCCCCACTCCCATGTAGACATGTAGAAACAGTCAGGTGTGCCCCTACCCCCAATCCAGCATAGAAATGTAGTAACAGTTTGCCCCCCCCATTCCAGTGTAGAAATGTAGTAACATGCATGCGTAGGTATAATACGAGTGAAGCAGAGATGGCCAGAGTTGGCCAAGGTAGCAGGATAGGTTGTAGCATGTGCACAATATGCAGGTCTGCGTGTGTTAGGATGGTGTGTGTTTCATATTGTGTGATAGTGGTCAGTATGTATGCATGTCGAGGTAAGACCTGGCAGCCATAGCTCAGTACTGCTGATGACAGGGACAAGCCCTCACAACTACAGTGCCAAAGACAATCCCCACCAGTATACCACCTGCTAGCAGTAAGCCAATGTAAATGTATGGTGGTAATATGTGTCACCATCTGAAAGACTGACATGGCATGGCTGTCGGGCTAGATATACAAGCAGTACACAGGGGGAAGTAGCCCAGACATACAGTATACATTGTACCACTGTGAAATGGAGACACCCTTGGAATTGTACATACAGGTATGCATCACAGCAACTGGTCCCATAGTAGGGGATACTGGTGATGTCCACCCGAACAATTGCAGATCACAAAGGAGGTAGGACTGATGTATTGGGTAACAGCTGGTGTACCTGCACATGCCAGCATACCTGGAATGGCCCATGCATATCTGTGTGTCAGATGCAAGTAGTGTCCATAGCACACATGCACCCAGCTCATGCAAACACCTCCCAGAGGTACCTCTCTGGCCATATCCCTGCTGTGGGGAATGGGTACAGTATGACCCCTCCTGTACATGGCAATAGTGGAAGAATGCAGCATACAGTGCAGGTGTCACCTGCAAGTGTGTCCCTAGCTGTACATAGCACCCTGCCAGCATCCACACCACCAGATCAAGACTGATAGCAGGAATGTGCATGAACACCCATCACACCTACCCTGTCACTCCAGGGGGATATACTGTACAGTGATCTGCAACTGTAGGCCTGACAGAATGCAACAGCCCACCACATGTGGCCTGCAGCAACACATAATGCCCCACAGGCCTCTGCCAAAGGCCTGTGTCTCACATGTACTGCCAATGCATGTTAAGTAATGGACAACCAAATAACAACATAACACACTCCACATAAGCCATATGCAAGGCTATGTGGACAAACCACAGTAACATGTCCACCATGTCCCACTGCATGAAATGTGGACCAACACTAACACACACCTGTGATGGGGTGATACCCTTAGGGAAAGTATCAGAGAATGAATGCATAATGTATGGAAAAGGTTAGAATAACAGAGGGGATGGGGGTGGGAGCATGGCCACCATGGAATGTGCAGGGTCTGATACCTAGCTGTGTGCCCACAATATCCCTGGCTGTATACATAAATGGGCAGCTACACACCTGCCAGTACACCACAATAGGGTCAATATCCTGACTCATGGCCCCTGCCAATGGGCAACCTCTGTGAATCTGTAAAGCTGTGAGGCATTGCCACAGCAAGATAAGCCCATACTGTCTTGTCAATGGGTGTATAAGTATGGAATCCCCCACCAGCACTCTACCAAGGTGCTGAACCAGATACACAGACCCAGCAGCAAGTGTCTGCAGCTCCCCCTCCAGAATGGCATAACGTACCATGAATACGTAGGTGTCTGCCCACAATACCGGATACAGCTGCAGTCACCCTTGTCCCCCAAGACAGCACTGTGAGCAAGAATGCCCACCTGGAAGTACATGAAGACAGAAAACATCACTATGTATAACAGTACACATGTCTGAACATCTCTGCTAACAGTGATACCATGCAGCTGAAGCAGCACAGAAACAATCACCTACAGCACACACTATCCACTGCACAGTTTGTCCCCATATTGCCAAATGATCGACAGACACTCAGCATAAACACCTTGCTATCTGTAGGTGTACAACACAAAGGTCTGCAGTGGAGTACAAACTACCTGGTATTGATCCACACATTCTATACAGAAGGGCAAACTGGGCATGCTCACACACACAGAGAAATGAAGGCAATGTCAGTCAACAACATACTGAAAGGTCATACTGGGCATGCTCACACACACAATCCAAAGAAGCCCATGTCTGCAAACAACAGTGGACCAGACATATCTGGCAGTCGCAGATGTTAGTGCAGACACTCCTCAGTATGCACCACTCATGCTTTGCACACACAGTAGATGGGAATACATGCATATATCCAAGGACAATACACAATAATAAGCCAAACGTACATGTACATAATGTGTGGGAGAGAGTGACTGTGACAAGGAGCCAACCATTATGAGGCTTGTCCCACCCAGCACACAGCCAAATGACCACAACCACATGATGCTCAGATGTCACTCACTGTAGACAGCAGCCACTGATATCTGTCAGCATTACAGACTATGTGGTGCAAGTGCTAGCTGTGCAACATGACTGTACAAGGAAGAAGTCATCTAGCAGCTGTATACACGTACCTGTGGAATATAACCCTGCATGTGGCCATATGTGGTGCGTCAACCTCTAGATGAATGATTTATGGCCCATGCACACACACTGCCCTCCCCATAGCCCAACTATGGCAAACCTGCTGAGGTCATCCGCTTTGAAATACACCCTTGGGATAAGTGTAGCCCAGTAATCTCAATAGTGCATCCCGTAACTGCATACTGCTGTAGTGTGATAAAATAGCTAGGTAGGTGTTCTATCCCCAGACATGGCAACTGTGTGTGTGTGTGTGTGTGTGTGTGTGTGTGTGTGTGTGTGTGTTAGTGTGTGTCTCTGTCTGCGTAGAGAGCAATGCTTTTTACGGTAGCCACACTCCGTACCATTCCCATACTCAACTTTGGCAAGGCTGCTGATGTCACCCACCTAGAAATACACCTCTGGGAAGACTGTAGCCCAGTAATCTCCATAGTGTGTCCCGTAACTGCGTACTGCTGTAGAGTAATAAAGTAGCTAGGTAAGTGTTCTAACCTCAGACATGGCAATTGTGTGTGTGTGTGTGTGTGTGTGTGTGTGTGTGTGTGTGTGTGTGTGTGTGTGTGTGTGTGTGTGTGTGTGTGTGTGTGTGTGTGTGTGTGTGTGTGTGTGTGTGTGTGTGTGTGTGTGTGTGTGTGTGTGTGTCTGTCTGTCCCTGCATAGAGAGCAATGCTTTTTATGGTAACCACACTCAGTACAATTCCCATACTCAACTTTGGCAAGGCTGCTGATATCACCCACCTGAAATACACCTCTGGGAAAGTTGCAGCCCAGTAATCTCCGTAGCGCATCCTGTGACTGCGTACTGGTGTAGAGTGATAAAGTAGGTAGGTAGGTGTTCTAACCCCAGACGTGGCAACTGTGTATGTGTGTGTGTGTGTGTTAGTGTGTGTGTCTGTCTGTCTCTGTCTGTGTAGTAAGCAATGCATTTTAGGGTAGCCACACATATTACAATTCCTATACTCGACTTTGGCAAGCCTGCTGATGTCACCCACCTAGAAATACACCTCTGGGAAGGTTGTAGCCCAGTAATCCCCGTAGCGCATCCTGTTACTGCGTACCGCTGGATTGTGATGTAGAACTATGGCAGGGTTCCATCCCCACCCATGTAATTTCTGGATGTTTTGTGTGTGTCCATGTCTGTATATGGAGCAATGCATTATATGCTAGTCACACGCAGTACATTTCACATGGCCCACTTTGGCAATCCAGCTGATGTCATTCTTCATGAAAGACAGCTTTGGGGAAGGAGTTCCCTAGTAATCCCCGTGGTGCGTCCTATAAAAGCTCCATGCTGTAGTGTGGTATAGACCTATGTCAGGGGTTCTATACCCACACATGTCGGTCGTGGATGTTTTGTGTGTGTCTCACTGTCTGTGTAGGGAGCAATGGGTTTTAGGGTAGTCATCCACAGTACATTTCAAATGGCCTACTTTGGCAATCCTGCTGATGTCATTCATTGTGGAATACAAATGGAAACAAATTAGAACTTTACGTAGCAATATTTGGCATTTGAGGCTCTTTAAAGCCTATCAAAATCGTAACATAACACCGAGAGGCCTAAGAGTTAAACATCAGCCTCTGGTTAGTAAAGCAGATGAGACTCTTTTACAGGAATGGAAATTGGCTCAGCAGAGGGCCTCCATGTCATTTGTGAATATACTAGCCTCATTTTATGACAGGATGGTACAAGTCAATATTTGTGATGTGCAGGAAACTTGTAATCAGTTGAAAGAATATGAAAGTTTACCCAACTTTAAGGATAAATTGAGTAAATTATGCAGGGAAATGGTGGCTTTTGAGAATGGTCTTAAGGAGAAAAAATGACACAAATTCAACAGGGATGTGCAAGATTATGAAAAGGGTAAACCCTTTGAGTCACAGAGAAGTGTGAGGTTTGCTGGGGGTACCGGGACTCCTAATAATCCCACCTTTACACGTAAAAAAAGACCTAGGTCAATATTAAAGAAGGATTCCTCATATGGGACTACTTCTGGTGAGGAATCCTCTGCTACAGATACGGAAGCTAACCACACTAATGACTCCCCCATTTTAAAAAAGGGTCGAAATTCTCAATTCCCTTTAGATCTGGAAGACACAGGGGGGGACGTAAGCACAGGCATAGACACACTAGAAGGTTTTCTTCAGAATGTTGTGAAATAAATCCTAGATTTTCTAATATACATAATATTTCTAGCTATGTACTAACCACTCATCAAGAAACTTTGTTAAATAAAGGACTGGGTTATATTCCAGGATTTTTTGTGGATGAAAGTGATTTTGTTGCTGATACTTTAGATTTTTGTCGTAAGATAAATTTAAAATTGTTTTTTGACCAACAAGATAACACTCAAAGATCTACTGATTTTCGTTTTCTACCATCTAATTTTAATCCACCTATGGATAAACATGTAAATGTATTTCAACAAGCCATCATTAAAGATTTGCACCATTTTTTGGGTTCAGGTAACATCTTGAGAGAAAACCTTAGCATGGATGAACAACAGGCACTACTTGATCTGAAATCTAATACTGACATTGTTATTCTTCCAGCAGATAAGGGTGGGGCTATAGTCATTATGGATTCCAGTTATTACTGGGCTGAAGGTCAAAGACAATTGTCGAACAATCAGCATTATTTCCATATGCCTGTAGACCCAACCCCGAATTTTAAAGAAGCTATAGATGATTTTCTGAAATCTGCAGTAGAGGAGGGGATCATCAGTGCCAAAACTAGAATTCAACTAACAGTATGTGACCCCCATAAACAATACTTATATCTTTTACCTAAAATCCACAAATCTCTTTTGGAACCTCCAGGTCGACCTATAGTCTCAGGAATAGGTTCACTTACTGAACCCTTGTCCGCCTTTCTAACGGAGTATTTAAAACCCCTATTGGTATACATCAGGGCTAGAATCAAAGACACAACTGAATTTCTTCAAATAGTTTCAGAATCCCAAATGGAATCTCATTGGCTTATGTGCACTCTTGATGTGAAGTCTTTATATACCTGCATTCCCCATTGGGCCGGATTGATGGCATTGGAATTTTGGTTGAATAGAACCAACATTTATCCTCCTGGTTTTAACACTCTTTTAGTCTGTATGGCTGAACATGTACTCACCAGGAATGTTTTTTATTTCCAAGACCAATGCTACTGGCAAATTCAGGGTACAGCTATGGGGCTTCTTTTGCCCCTATATATCTGGATTTATTTATGGGGTATATAGAGGAACAGATTATCTATGATGGTATGCACAATTTATACTTACCTGAGATTGACATTTGGCGGCGCTATTTGGATGACTGTTGGTTGGTCTGGAGAGGGGGATCAGAATATCTTTCAGAATTTGTGGAGTATCTTAATTGCAACAAGTGGGGTGTTGAATTTACTGTTAATTATCATGCACAAGAAATGGATTTTCTAGATGTTCATTTGGAGCGTAAACCCAACCATACACTTAGAACTACAGTTTATAGAAAATATTCTCAATACAATAGTTTGTTACATGCCTCCAGTTTACATCCCAGACATACAATTAAAAATATTCCCAAATCACAATTTTTGAGAATTAGAAGAATTTGTTCTTCTGAACAAGATTTAAGTACATGTCAACAAGACTTGACGGATAGATTTCTAGAGAGAGGGTACCAGCATGATAATGTCCACCCAGCCTCTATATGGGCTTCCAATAAATCTAGAGAAAGCTTATTATTATATAAATCTAAAGATTCTCGGGACAAACAGGATAATATCAGGCTAGTTACCACTTTTGGGAGAAACACTTCTCAATTCACAGATATTATCAATAAGAACTGGAATATACTCAAAAGTAACATCAGAATAGATGACTGGTTGGGGATAGATGCCAATTTTCATACAGAAAAGGCAAAACTCTTCGGTCACATTTTTCTTATTATAAAGGGTCATGTCTCAATCTAGCAATTTTGTCAGACAACTCTTTCTGGAGATAGATTGGTGGGGTGTTATCCATGTGGACATTGCTCTTTTGCAAATACATTTTTAAAACCAAGAACTTTACCAGCAAAAACACAGGTAAATTGTTTGATATTAAGTGCTTTGCCAACTGTGGAAGTGAGTGGGTCATTTATTTAGTAACTTGTACATGCCAAGCATTTTATATTGGTCAGACCTCAAGACAATTTAGATGTCGTATGTCTGAACATTTGGGGGACATTCGGAATGGTAGAATGACCAATGCATTATACAAACATTCACTCACTCACTCAACAGCCAAATTTACTTTCACTATTATTGATAGAGTTTATGGAAACAAAGATTTCAGAACAGGATGGCATGACTTATTGAATAATAAAGAAAAGAAATGGATAGTGAAACTGGGGGGTCTTTTTTCCCCAGGTCTCAATGACAAGTTATAATACCTTTTTTGAGTTTTGAGTCCTGGTCCAGGTATTTATTTTTGAGCTATACAACAATTTACATCATAATTTTTTTGAATACACTCAATTCAATAATTTTTCTGCAAATATTTTCTTGAATATATTGAATTAATTTTTTTCAATATTAGTTGTTTTGAACATTCATTTTTTTGTTTGTTTTTTGTTGTTATTATTTTTATATATAACAATAATTTTTTCATATACACACTAATAAGTATTTTATTTGCAAATACATTCTATTTGTAAAACTGTTTTCTGGATCCAACAGGAAGTGATGTCACTATTTGCCTTATTGGCTCTGAGTATTTAAATACAGTTTGTCAACCACATTTTATGTATTGCCACTGAGGAAAGCTACAAGCTGAAACCGGTCTGGTTCTAATAAACATTTTTTGTATTCATCTGCTATTATTCTGCCTCATTCCCTGGTGCTGGCCTTTTTGTGCTGCATTGTGGAATACACCCTTGGGGAAGGAGTACTTCAGTAATGTGCATGGCACGTACTATAACTGCATAGTGCTGAGGTGCAATAAACTAGTTAGGTAGGGGTTCTTCTCCCAGACATGACAGGTGTGTGTGTGTGCATGTGAGTTTGTGTGTTCGTACATTGTACCCTGTGTAGAGGTGGTTGTGAGCATGTGACACCTGTGGCCAATGTGGAGCGGGTTTTGAATATGTCTTATATGGCAGCCCTACTATACAGCACAATGTCCACCGTATAGGGATAACAGATGTGAAATAACTAAGAGGCTGGGGTGCAAGCCATACCCATACATTTGACATCAAGGTCAGGCAATCACATTTAGCAACCCCACTATTACCCAGAGTACACTCTCAACCCACATCTCATACGCACACACATGCCTTGGCAACAGCCAACATGTGGGTAGTACACTGCATATTGGCCACTGATAGTAACCATGGAGTGATAGCAGTGGGCAACAGAGGGCATGTCCCCTGTTCATCTGTCCAATATGCATGTACATGCTGACAGTGCACCTCCCCCATGTTTCCCAATGGACACCTGCACCACCTGTGGTGCCATCACATGTGTCCCACAACAGACATACCATGCCTGACAACATGCCCTGTATGGACAGTTGCCACTGACACCAGGAAATGCTGTCAGCATGCTATCAATGTAGGTTCATGTAAACCTGGTGCTCATTACCAGTCCCCGCCACAGGGGGCAGGACTGGCACATATGATGGTAATCTGTGTTCACAACATGGGCCAGACATCCCAGGTAGAGTTATACATGTCATTGTACATGCATGTGGGAGGTGTGCACATCCAAGACACCGTCTATGTCATGGGGTAAGGAACACATACATGGCAAGCAATGCACAGCATTGGCTACACACAATAGTCAACCAGGTGACTGGACTGGGGATACAATACCCACCTGTGTGGGCAAGAGCGGAAACTACAGCCCTGAGACACAATGCAGACCATTGTCATGTGGCCTGATGCCAAGGTATACCCATTGCCTACCCTTGTATAGCCTGCTGCCACAGTCAACCACCACACACCTGTGCAGACATGCACCATGCATGTCAGTACTGGCACCCTGTGTATGTGTCTGTGTGTTGTATGGTGTGGATGTTCACAGCCACACTCACTACAACTCCCATGCGCATACAGAAGCATGCTGTCAGATGTTAGACACCTTGTCATACCTTTTGCCCATACAACCTCCATATGACTCATGTGGTGCATGTGGTACATGCACAGTGATGTGTTGTGGCAATACTGCTACTGATGAGTTGTACCCCTGGCCCTGCCAAGTGTGTCGATGTGTGCATGTCCCTGTGAGAGCGTGGCTGTGCTGACACTGGCACCTGTTCATGCTGACAGGCACGTGTACGTCACCTACCATATAGCTACCGTATCCCTGTTGCAGATGTCACACACCTCACAGATATGTTCTGAGTGCTCCACAATAGGTAACCCATGTGGCGCATCCAATAACTGCATCAAACTGTGAATGCAGTGCATAGTTGTCAGGGGTTTGATGCCCTGTGCTGGTAGGTGTGTGACACAAAGAAGCTGCTGTTTTACTCCCCCACCCCTCCTTGACATGTCTTTGCCTCTGTCTGCCTCTCTCACTCCCTCTCTGGTGGATGTGGAGACCTACACCAGCTTTGCTTAGGCAGCAGCATGTGTATTTTAAGTGATGCTCATGGTCAGCTGATGGCCTCTGCACGAACTGCAGCCCTCCCCTAGCTGATTGCATGTGGAACAGCTGTGGTAACATTCCCATAGCCAATTGCATGGAAACACACTCCGATATCTAGGAACATCATGTTGGTATTGGCCCTTGTCATTCACTGTGAGCAGGAACTAGATCTGTTGGTTGGCAACCAGCATCTGCGATGGATTGGGGATTTAACTTCAGCAACATACACTGTGGAAACAGGGCAACACACAGGAGGGGGATGTGCCTGACCCGCCTACAGACTGTAAGTGCTGCTATACTGCATGTGGCGTACTGTTAGTTCAACAGTGTGTGTGTGGATATGTCTTTCCTACATGTCTCCATACCTGCCATGTCAGTTCCATGTTTATGTGGAATCCCCATCTGCAGGGTCATCTGCAGACAGGGCAGTGTGTTGTGCCATTGTTTCCATGTGTTACCTACAGAGCATCTATCTGTGAACTGCGGACGGTAGTGTGAGGATTGCAGTCTGTAGATGGTGAAAGCCAAGGTACTTACTGGCGTCTTATCCCTCATAGGACATATGTTGCCATAAACACTGTTACAACAGTAAATGTATGAGGTTATCACAGCAACATGTCATTAGTGGCCCTGTGTATATGCTGCTAGCCACAACTCTGCCAACCTGTGTACATATGCCATGCATGACGTGGTGCGTATTTGCTATACACCATAATTAGTGTCATCATATCCGCTAAGATGCCAGTGTGATATCAGACTGCCCCACATATTATGTACAGTAAGGGTTACATTTGATGACATAACCTAGAAGGTCTGTGGATGTTTGTACAGTCCTACGTGTGTGTGGGCATCAGTGTTACAGACAGCAGGTAGCATTAACTTCTACAGGAGAACCGGCACACTCAGGGCAGCTACATATTTGTAGGAGGTTCAGGAACTAGAGACAGAGTGTGAGTAGAGCTGTGTTATGCTTTGTATTGTACTGGTGTTACAGGGTGCGTGTGTACATACTACTTTACCTTGGAATGCAGTCTGTCTGCATATCCCTCAACTGTGGGCCTATCCTCTTGGTGGCCAGAGGTGTGCCTAACATGTGTTGTCTGTCCACCACACAGGTCCTGTGTCTGATATCCCACTGGCAGTGTGTGTGTGGAGTACTATCAGTACATGACCTACATATCAAGCTTTGCACATATGACATGCTGTGGTGGGGTGTTCCATAGTGGGCTGTGAGTATATCACACTGCCATTGCTGCCATAAGTCCACATCTGTTGTATCCCCCACACAAATGGTGGGGCTGGGGCCATATATGTGTGGGCGTTACCTACAGAATACATGCATGCTCATATGCACTCCAGAGGCCAGTGTATGTAACAGTGGTATATGGCCCTGTATTCTTGAGTCTGCGGGGGCACCATAAATGACCTTGGCTATAAAGTGCCGTATACTTCACCTATATGTACGTCATGTACATATATTCGGTTACGGCAAGCCTACTGCCACCCACCAGACAGACTGTTCGGTTTGTCAGTGTGCATGTGATGGTGTCAGTTATGCCTTGTTATGTCACAGTTACAACCCATGTGGTCACATGACGTCCTTACCTCCCACTGCTGTCATACAGAGTGTAGATAGTGGCTGCTGAACTAAACACATGCATTACACACTGTTAATCGCTTGGTATCCTGTGGCCCAGTCAGTCCTCACTACTGTACAAATCTTAGGACTTGGCCTGGACAGCAATGGTTGTGAACCTCTCCTGACTACTGCATTAGTATAACTGTTTCACGGTTGCATTCCTCTGTTTATATGGATGTCACTGTTTGAACAGCTATATGACATGGCATGTAGAACTGCCATGGTACACAATGAAAGGTATTCCATTTATGCATACCTGTGTGTGTGGAGTTTTCCCAATGACCTCTCTGTGGGTATATGATGCAGGCAACGGTCGTCATTTGTATGGGTGGCCCATACAGTGTCCGGTTGTTCAGGGGTTAGCTGTAGGCATAGTGGCTGTTCCATATTGTGTGCACCAACTACATATGTATCCTACTGTACATATATCTGCGTGTGTATGTGTAGTCACATGTATAGCCATATATACGTATATATATATATATATATATATATATATATATATATATATATATATATACATACACACACACATATATATATATATATATATATATATATATGAATACATATATATATATATATATATATATATATATATATATAATATGTACATATGTATGTATGTATGTATCTGCATATCTGTGTCTGTGTATCTGTATCCTGGGGATGTTGCTGGCAACCACAGTTGACATTACCTATGGGAGGCAGACTTCACTGCATGATATGTCAACAATACCAGCCTGACATCATACAGGTGGGATGTTGTACTCTTAACTTCCTGTGCCCATGTTGTGTCAGGTCCTGGTTATGGTATCTGCAACACTTGGTAGTGTATTTGTATGGGCATGGGGGGTGCCTACATGTACATGACGTATAGTGTGTGGGGCCTTTCAACCCCAGTAATGGTGCATGTAGACATATGTGTGTTTGTTAATCTGCCATTGCTCTCTACAGATGTATGGCCATATGTACCGATATACATATACATATATATATATATATATATATATATATATATATATATATATATATATACATAGACAGATATGTTGTAGCAGTGTAGATAGTAATATATTTACACACAGATACATCCAGATGATGGTATACATTCTCTGTACAGTTGCATGACTGGACTGGTTGATATGTTTTGGTTATTACCATGACTTTCTACAGCTGTAGTGGCCTACTGTTAGACCATTGTAGCTGTGTTGCGGAGGATCCTGGGGTCAAGAACTGCATGTGCTGGATATTGCATTGTACTGCATATCTGTTATGGCTGTGTTGGGGGGAACATAGCAGTCATCTCCAGGTTCCCCTCATCTGAGCCCCCCCCCATCAACTATGCATAAGATCAGTTATTTTGTGGTGGGGGTCCTGGTTGTTATTCCTATCTGGTGTTGCAATTCACATATCTATCCATATATCTATATGTATATCTATATTCATATCTAAATATATGTGGACATATGTATCCACCCACCTACATACCACTGATGTGATATGATGTATGTGTGCATCAGACATGTATATATACCTGCACATATGTACCTGTACCTGTAAATCTTGATGACTGGATGGGAAATAGGAAATTCACCCTGGGGATCACTTCTGTGGCTCTGCTCGACAGGGGCACAGGAAAATCATTTTCTTGGGTGACGAAAGCCAGGGTACCTTTTTGGCTAGGCTTTTATAGGCCCTAGGGCCAATAGCCTAGTACCTACCTATGAACCTATGAATCTATGTGTATCTCACTACATATACAGATCTATGACTGTCCATATGTCCATGCATGAGTGGCTCACAATACTGGCCTGCCCCACATTCGTTTGGCCAATTGACGTGGATGATGTCAGGCATATGGTCACTCAGTAATGCCTATACATTACAGTTGCAGACATTATGTTGTTCAGATTATGGTTATTACAACAGATCACTGTTTAACTAGCAATGTTTTACATGTCTATGACCAATATTTCACGTGTCCAGATATGTATCCCACTTTTGTCACACTGTGTCCACAATGTATGCAATACGAGGTTGAGTGTTGTGCTATTAGTACAATTCCCCTTATGCAGATTGTCTGTGCTGCATGATATATCTGCGTACACATGGGATGTCTGTATATCCGACATGGTGTAGTGTTAATTCACTATGATTGTGGTATGTAGGGTCCTGGATTTGGGCCGTGCAGTGGCTGTCAATTATGTTGCAGGGTTGAACAAGGGTGGTGGGATGCAGCGTGAATAAGACACTTGTAAGCAGTCTTGAGAGTGTCTGCGTGATGGTATGCATCACCATCTGCAGGTAACAGCCAGTTACACCAGGTTAGCCTCGACATTGCTTACTTTGTGTACGCAATGCTCACCGTCACGCAAACACATACCTCCGCTTACATATGCCTACAGATAGTTTGCATCAGAGTTGCTGAGCCTGGGAACGTAAACAAGCATGCCAGTGCTGAGATATGCTTACCACAGCTTATTGCTGCTTAAACTAACTACTGCTGTATGCATTCCGATACCGACACCTCACATGTGCATTTCCTCCAGTACTCCTGTACATATAAATATATATATATATATATATATATATATATATATATATATATATATATATATTATTTCATAGCCGCAGTACTCCAGTGCATGTATATATGTAATTCCGTGGGTTATGCAACATACATATTACCCATAATGTGGTTTGCCATGGGAAAGTACAGTTGTGTACACTTACCATAAATGTAGATGCCTGAGTGTATTCACTGTTGCAGTCCTCACATATGGGTTATCTGGCTTCTGGTAGCCCTCAGTCAGCCCTAATACCTGAGTCCTTGGTATATGACGTCAGCTGCCGCTGGTTGTAAAACTGATGTCAGAACATCAGGTATAAAGGGAGGCAGCCGAAGCCATTTCCTCAGTTTTTCTTTCCTTAACTGTCAGGAGCCCCCAAAAGAAGGCTAGCCCAGGAAGGAAGCACCCTGGACACGTCATACAAAAAATAAAAATGTATGTAGTCTGTGCCTTAGGAAAAAAGGGGAAATAGAGGGTGGGAAACCAGGACTGCAACAGTGAATACACTCGAACATCTACATTTATGGTAAGTGTACACAACTGTACTATGTTCTTCATGTTTCACTGTTGCAGTCATCACATATGGGTTGATTCCCAAAGCCCAGAAAAAGACAAAGGGGGGAGGAAGGATCACAGATTAAGGGTTGGCAAGAAGGCCCTGCAAAACTAGCCCTAGATTTAGAAAACAAAGGTAGATTGTAATGCTTTGTGAAAGTATGGACAGAAGACCAAGTACCTGCTTCTAGAATGTCCTTAGTAGGCATACCTCTCAGAAAGGCTGCAGAGGTAGTGGCTGCTCTAGTAGAATGGGTCCTAATACCCTGAGGGGGAACCTTCCCATGCTGCAGGTAACAAACGTGAATACAACAAGCAATCCATTTGGAGATGGTTTGTTTTGAAATAGCTTTACCCTGAGCCCCAGGAGAAAAACTAACCAACAACTGTTCAATTTTCGAAAGGATTTAGTCCTATCTAAGTAAAATCTCAGCTGTCTATGCACATCAAGAGAGTGCAAAATCCTTTCCCCTTTATTTTGGGGATTGTTGAAAAATGTAGACAGGTGAATAGACTGGTTAGGGGTTAAACTGGACACTATCTTAGGCATGAAGGAGGGAGTAGTTCTCAGAGAAACTCAATCTGAATGAAAAATAATGAAAGGTTCTACTGCCATTAAGGCTTGCAGCTCAGATACCCTTCTAGCTGAAGTAATAGCTAAAAGGAAAGCAGTCTTCCAGGATAGAAACTTCAAATCTGCAGAGGCAGCTGGTTCAAAGGGAGGCACAGTAAGTTTTTCCAGGACAAAATTACGATCCCAAGCAGGAGTAGGAGCTCTTCTGGGAGGTCTAAGATTACTAGCTCCCCTCAGGAACTGTTTCATCAAGGGGTGAGAAAAAATGGGTTGCTCAAAAGAACAATGAGCCGAAATTGCTGAAGCATGAATTTTGATTGAAGAAAAGGAAAGCCCAGCATTAAGCACTCCTGCTAGGTAGTCAAGAATGAGGGAAAGAGAAGGATGAGAAGAGTCTTCTCCTTTAGCTAGCATCCAAGAGCAAAATCTCTTCCATTTATCTGCATAGGATTTTCTGGTGCTAGGCTTCCTGACCTCATGAAGAACTTCAACCACCTGTTGGGAAAGATTTAAAGTATTAGCCATGCGGTTAAATGCAGTTTGAAGATGAGGATGAAGGAACTTCCCCCTCCCTGAACCAACAGATCTGGTACCAGGGGAAGATGCCAAAGCTGAGCCTGTGAAAGGCTGTGAAGGAGGGGATACCATTGCTGCCTGGGCTAATCTGGAGCTATCAGAATCACCTTTGTTTTTTTGTCCCTTATCTTTAGCAGCACTCTGGGAAGAAGAGGCAGAGGTGGGAATGCATAAACTGAGAGATGTGTCCATGGGAAGGACAACACGTCCTCCCTCCAAGCTTTGTTGTGAAACTCCCTGGTGCAGAAGGTTGGAAGGAGATGATTGGTGTGAGAGGAGAAAAGATCCACTTGTGGGGTGCCCCATTGATGAGTGATGTGATGGAAAATGTCCTTGTTCAGTTGCCACTCATGAGGATCCAGAACATGTCTGCTCAAATGATCCGCCAAGGAGTTTAGCCTCCCTGGAAGATACTGGGCTATAGTCTCATGTTTTGTCTGCACAAGGGGTAAGAGTGAGTCCCCCCTTGCTTGTTGATGTATCACATGACTGTGGTATTGTCTGTCCTGATCAGCAGAGTTCCAGGATAGAGTAGGTCCTTGAAAGCCAGTAAGACCTGCTGCCTTATGTGCAGATGAATCTGCTGGTTGCTCCAATTCCCCTGTATGCCCCTGCCTTCCAGATGAGCCTCTCCTTGCAACATCTCAGGCATCTGTGGTGAGAGTCTGACTGGCAGGTATTGGGCAGAAAGGCAGACCCTTATTCTGAGAAAACGCTGTCGCCCACCAGAGGAACTCCATTTGTAGACAGGGAATCAGGGAAAGAATCAGGTCTAAGCCCAGAGTGTGTTGACACCAAAGATTCTTGAGGTACCATTGAAGTTTTCTCATATGCAGCCTTGCATATGGGATCATCAAAATACATGAAGACATGAACCCCAGTGCTTGCAGGAATTGCCTTGCAGAGAGCTGGGTCATGCTTGCCAAGTTCATGAAGTAAGCCAAAAGATCTTTTTGCTTCTGTTGAGGGAGGAATAACATCTGGGGAGCTGTATTCAGACTCGCTCCCAGGAAAACAATCTCCCTTGTAGGAACCAACTTTGACTTCTTTTCGTTTAGAGTGTAACCCAAAGAGGTGAGAGTGTTCTTCACAAAATCCAAATCCTTTTCTAGTTGTTCTGGGGAGTTTGCTTGAATGAGACAGTCGTCCAGTTAAGGATAACATCTGAATGTTTCTCTGCCTGCAAAAGGAAATGGCTGGAGCCAGGCACTTGGTAAAAAACTCTGGGAGCAGTAGATAAGCCAAAGCCAATGCTGAGAATTGAAAGTCTTGCTTCCCAGCCCTGAAGCAAAAGAACTGCCTGCAACTTTCCCTTATTGGGATGTGCAGATAAGCCTCCTTTAGATCCAAAGTTACCAGCCATGAATCCTTGCCCAGCATTGGTAGTAACTGTTGAAGGGTGAGCATCTTGAATTTGGGAATCACCAGAAAAGTGTTTAGAATAGACAAATCCAAAATAGGGCACCAGGTGCCCCCTTTCTTGGGTACCAGAAAAGGTCCTGAATAAAAACCTAGGCCTGCCTGATTTGCAGGAACTGGCTCTATAGCCCCCATAGTCAGCAAGGACGAAATTTGAGTTTCTACCTCTGCCCTGAGAGTTCTGGGTATGTCTGGGTACCTTTGTAAAACAGGGAAGTTGTGAAAGTAAAACTTGTAACCTTGGTTTACTATATTGAGCACCCATTTGTCATCTGTGATGGTAGACCATACCTCTGTGACCCTGGCTAACCTCCCCCCCCAAAGGAAACCCAGGGCCCGCAGAGGTAGGCACAAGAAGGCCAGAGTCATTGAGAAGGTTTGCTTTGGGAAGCTGGCTTAAAACTCCCTGATTTAGCAGAAGAAGAATGCCATTGCTTAGCCCTTTGAGGGGCAGAAGGCTGCCCTCTGGAAGATCTGAAACCCCTAGGCCTAGAGTGACCCTGCTTGCCAGGATCAGGGAAAGACCAATTCTTGGAAGGATAATGCCTACTAAACCGAGGAGGCTGAACCTGAAGGAAATCTTTTACAGCTTGCATAGATTTTGCCTTATCCTCCAACTTCTTCAGTACCTCCTCAGCCTTAATACCAAAAAGATTGTCCTTGTGCAAAGGAACATCCAGCAATTTAGACTTAACAGGTTCAGAAAGAGGCTGCTCCCTGTGCCAAGCATGCCTTCTAATTACAGAACTAGTGACTGCTAGTCTGCAGGAAGCCTCCAAAATGTCAAAACCACAATGAAGTGAATGCTTATGAACTAAAGTGGCAGAATTCAGTAAGTCTTGTAAATCTTTGTTCTCCATCATGGAAGGAATATCTCCAGGTTTAGCCTTAATAGCCTCCAAAGTATGCTGTTGATACTTAAGCATGTGAAAAAGACAATTCACAGATCTAATGGCAAGAGTTGCAGAGGTATAGATGTTTTTACCCCACCTGTCCAAGGCCCTAGACTCCTTATCAGAAGGCACAGGATTTTTAGCAATAGTAGCCTTAACACCCTTGGGGCCTTGAGAAATAATTTCTGGATCAGCAGTAGGGTTTTTAAAAAGCAATTGATGAGATTCAGGAATCCTATAATACCTGGGGGCAGGAAGAACAGAATTAGGAGTTAAAGAATTTTCCATCAAAACATCATCCACAACTTCCAAAACTGGAGGTATAGCCAGAGGCTTATGCTGAGGCAAATCTAAAAATTCCCTGATTCTTTTCTTAGACTGTGTAAAATCCTAACATTCCCATTTAAAATGCTCCCCAAGGGTATTCAAAGTATCCCCAAAGGAAAAATCTTCTGGAGGAGAGGCAGAAGGGATAGAGTCCTCAGCATCAGAATCCTCAAAGCCAGAAAAAAGTTGAGAATGTCCTTCTTTACCAGCAGACATACTGGAAATCTCAGAATCTGAGACAGACAAGACATCAGGAGAGAATTCCCTAGCCCTGTTTGAAGGGGAGGGATGGGAGCCCCTAATCAGGGAAAGAACATCACTAGCCATCTTTACCAACTGGGACTGAGGGACAGGAGGGGAGGCCGATGCCTGCTTGTGAGTAGGTTTGCGGCTGGTAGGATTACTAGCAATCCGGAGGGACTTGGGAGGCCTAGCAACTACAAAAATCTGAACTAAGGTAGTCGGTCTGGTTCTGGTCTCATGTCGAAAAGAAGAGGCGTCAGAAGCTGGTGCCTGCAAAGTGGCTCCAGACCCATCTGAGTTGGCAACAGGCGGAGGGTATGAAGACGAAATAGCAGTCTGTAGCATGGAGGACTCCATAAAGGTCTCGGCAGAGGCTTGCAGCTGAAAATCTGTGGACTACAGGGGTTGCAAAAGTGCCTCACTGACTACCGTTGTGTTGACAACCAATTTCGCCAGTGTGTCATCGGCAAATTTAATCCTAGGCCTGTCGCGGTCCTTGTCTTTGCATTTCCCTAGATATATCTGAAGTTGGGAGACCAGAAGACACCATACTGATGAACTTAGGCCTGACTCCGAAATGCTTACACAAAATCTTAGCTCTACAGCGTATGGCACTTGGGTTAAAAGAAGCACAGAGATCGCAGTTAGGGACATCGTGCTCAAGGCCCAAACAAGTTATACAATAGGAATGGAAATCACTGTGCGGAATTTGTTTTCCACAGGCAAGACAGTTATTAACTTTATCTGACATTTGTTAAAGTAAGAAAAGAGGATCCTCAATGGGGTTCTTATCTGAAGGCGTCTTCAACTTGGTAGTCGGAAAGCAAAATGAAGGTAAACGGATGACTGGCACTAGTGCGAATTGCATCTGCTTCAGGCTCCATGGCAAGAAAGACTGAGGAAATGGTGTCTGCTGCCTCCCTTTATACCTGATGGTCTGACATCAGTTTTACAACTGGTGGCAGCTGACGTCATATACCAAGGACTCTGGTATTCGGGCTGACTGAGGGCTACCGGAAGCTGGATAACCCATATGTGAGGACTGCAACAGTGAAACACGAAGAACATATGGTATGTCCCAGTACCTTCCCTGTGTCCCCCCTCCTTTCTCGCTGATATCCACAGGCTGGTCCCATTAGAACATGTTCATCCAACCACGGCATGCCTCGGTCCATAATGTTGTACCCATCATTCCCCCCCCCTTCCCCTTCTACATCAGTCATTCTTTCTACAGGTTCCAGCCTAATCTAACCACACCACTACACATTGCCCACTCTCCACTTCTCGGGACCCTTCGTGTATGTTGTCTCCACCCATGGATCTTCTGGCTTCCCACACATGTAGTCCACTTACATACGTCACAGTCTGTGCTTACATTTTAGGCATGGTATGTTACCCCAAGGACTTTTTTTGGCAGACGTTTGGGGTCGTTCCACCAGGGATGGACGTGCATTTGTTTAACAGTAGACTTAGCAGGGTAACACTGTTTCTCCCACTGGTTGTATCCTGCTAGTAGTCTGGGAGCCAGTGCTGTGCTATGCTTAGCAGTGCGTATTATTAGATTTGCATGATAATCACCTTTTGACATTGATTTCCCCTTCGCCACTTGTTATATATGTGTCCTGTATCCTTGACACATGTGTACAGACACTATCTGGGGTCCTGGGAACTTCTACACTTTATTACATTAACACCTCACACTTGGACTTACTGGTGTACTTCAGTTCACATACGTATGTTCTGTAGTTAGTTACGGCACATATGACTGCATACAGATGCCTTTCACAGGTTCAGTTTGGTTATATTATGGTGAGGACATGTTTACTACTACCCCATTCTTCTGTATGTCAGTTATGGTTCATAGGTTCATAGGTTCATAGGCAGGTACTAGGCTATCGGCCCAAGGGCCTACATAAGCCTAGCCAACAAGGTTCCCTGGCTTATGCCACCCTAGAAAGTTATTTTCCTGTGCCACTGTTGAGCAGAGACACAGAAATGATCCCCGGGGTGTATTTCCTATTTCCCATCCACTCATCAAGATTTTTCTTGAAGAGTGCTAATGAAGAAATTTGCTTGACATAGACGGGTAGCCTGTTCCAGAGTATGGAAAGCCTCTGGGACAGGAATCTATCCCTCCAGCATGTCCTGTTTATTGTAGTGACAAGGTTTAGGTCCCTAGAGCGTGTAGCTCAGAGGGAGTGGGATTTCTTTAGGTGTAGCATGTCCAACAGTTCTGAGTTTAACATAGCTTTATATGTTAGGCAGAGATCACCTCAGAGTAGGCGATATGCTACGGAGTAAAGCTGGCGTTTTTTGAAGTGGTCAGTGTAGGGCATTTGTTTGAGGCCAATAATCCTCTTTGTGGGGTACTTCTGTGGGCTTTCCAGCTGCTGCAGATGTCTTGTGAGGTACATTCCAAAATGGGCGTTGTACTCTATAATGGGTCTAATGAGTGTTGAGTAGAGGGGAACAATGACCTCTTTTTTCTTGGATGAGAACTCTTTTATGATGAGGTGTGCCACGTAGAAGTACTTCCTGACTACTGTGGCGATTTGACTATCAAAGGAGAGACTACTGTCCACCTGGGTCCCAAGGTCTCTTATCACGCATTCGGTGTTAAGTAGATTGCTGCCTATGTGGTAGTTCATGGGTACAGAGTTTTTACCAAAGGGGATGACACTGCACTTTTTGGCATTGAGCTTGAGGCCATGGCTCTGACACCAGGCATCTGTCTCAGTGAGGCCCTTCTGTAGGATGTCCACATCATTTGGGGACTTGACTATGGCTCCTAGTTTGCAGTCATCTGTGAACTTCATTAGCCAGAGGCCTTCTGTGTTAGCCTATTCTTCAGAGAAGTAGATACCAAACAGGAGAGGTCCCAGGATGCAACCCTGTGGTACTCCACTTGTCACTGCTCTGAGGTCAGATTTGGAGTCTGCAACTTTTACAGTGTGGGTTCTGTCAGTGAGCAAGTTAGCAACCCATCTTATGATGTAGGGATTTATACCTAGTTTAGTGAGTTGAGCTATAATTCCAGAATGGGGATGGTGTTGAAAGCCTTGGCAAGGTCAAGATAGGCTGTGTAAACCACCCTACCCTCATCTATGGCTTTGGTGACTGCCTCAATGAAGTCGAATGTCTTTGTTTATGAGTTCCATGATGATACGTTCCATGGCCTTGCAGACCAGGCTCGTCAGGCTAATAGGTCTATAGTTCCCGGGATCAGTGGTGGCTCCCCCTTTATGGAGTGGGATAACTGTTGCTGTGCGCCATTCAGTAGGCACAAAGCCTGATGCGAGGCTATTACTGAACATGGTTCTTAAGTGGGGAGTCAGTTCATTCTGAAGTTTGTGTAAAACACAGCCTGGGATGTTGTCCGGTCCCATGGATGCTGTGTTTTTGGCTTTAGAGAGTGCAGCTTTTACCTGCGTAGTTGTGATTACAGGGACTCTGCATTCTTCCTGTATAGATATGGGCCCTTTAGAGGGTGAGAGGGGGGTAAAGTTAGCACTGAACCTATCTGCCAGGATGTTGGCAATATCAGTTGGTTCTGTAATTTTCGTGCCTTTGTGCTGTAATTCAGAGCAGAACTGGGTGTTGCCATCGAGATTCTTGACATAGCTATAGAATGCTTTGTGGTTGTTCTTGGAATTAGTGGTGATTTTGTTTTCATAGCTAGCTTTGTAGGATCTTATAAGGGATCTCAGCTTCTTACTGAGGCTGACCAGGGAGCTCCTCCACTCATGGGATTTTACTCTCTTTTGCAACAGCTTCTTCCTTCTGTTGTAGAGTTTGTTTATGGCAGGGGACCACCAGATTGGCTTCATTTTTTTGGAGGATAGCATCTTGGTTCTGTTTGGGATAGCATGATCCATGCACTCATGTAAGTGCTTATAGAGTGCATTTGTGTAGGATTCAGCAGTTGTAACTGTACTGTCCATCTTCATGAGTGTCATGAAGTTCACTACTTCTGTCTTAAGAAGAATGAAGTTGGCTTTTGAGAAATTTTTTACTGTGGTTTCCTTAATGGGGGGTGGGGTGGGATGTGGATATCAAGGGTGATTAGCTTATGGTCAGATCGGACCAACGAGGAGTTGACTTTAGGTGTGGAATACCGGTCACTCATGTTGGTAATGACTAGGTCTAGGATATTGTTGCCCCTGGTGGGGGTGTGGATAAGTTGATCCAGGGCATTGGAGTTTATGAATTCCAGAAAGTGTTGAGCTAAGGAGTTAATACACAAGTAGTTTTCCCAGTTAATGGTGGGGTAGTTGAAGTCGCCCATTATTAGGGTGTTTGGTTGAACCCTTATATTTTCCAGTACATCAAGAAAAGAGAAGTGGGAATCCTGGGGCATGGTGGGGGATCTGTAGCAAGCTACAATTTGGATTGCAGTTTTGCCCAGAGTTAGTTGCACTTGGATAACCTCGGATGCATTGTGCTGAGCAACTAGCCTGGAGGTGTGGATATCCTTAATGAATATGGACACAGCTCTGCCTTTGGTGTTTCAGTCCAGGTTACATGGCCGAAAAGTGTGGTATGAGTTATAGCCTGGCAGTGCAGGTGTGCTCTCTGGAGCCTTGAGCCAGGTCTCAGTCACTGCACAGATATCGATGTTCTCCATTTTAAGGAGTGCCTCGAGTGAGTGCATTTTGAGATTTAGACTTTTAGCATTGAGTAGCATTACCCTCAGTTTTTGCTTGCCTGTTCCTGTTATGGTGGTGAATTTGTTATTTGAACCTTGCCTAAAAAAGGCACTATAGGGGCAGCAAGATCCTTAGCCAGTATCCGGAATCCCAGGGACAACAAGTGCAGGCCATCTGTGGCAAAGCATCGTGGTCGGTCGACCATGTCATCCCAAGCAGACAGATACTGGATCCCCTTAGAATGACACCAGAAGCTTAGCCAATTGTTGAAGTTAATCATTTTGCCCTTGTACTGCGGTATCATTCTGGGCGATGGCAGAATGCTACTCAGGGCTAGGGTCATACATGCCTGGGCTACAAGATCGGGGAGCTACTGGGACTATGGTGAATGGGGTCCTGGGTTCGTGACATACATGGCTGTTTATTTTATTGCTAGCCTGACAAAGGTCCATTGGATACAGAGTGATTACGGCACTGTAAATCAGTCATACGGCCATACACACACTTACTAGTGCGTACATATGCCTACTACTGCCTATTTGTGCTTACACCTGCTTACTAGTGCCTCTTTCTGTCTGACACAGATACATCACGTGCATTTTTTGCAGTACTCCAGTTCATATATATCAGCTATTTAGTGGGCTTTGCAACAAAAATATTGGTTATAGCATGCTTTGGCATGTAAAATAAACTGTGCTACAGTGGGACCTGAACCGGGAATGCCTGCTCATTGGTCGGGTGCTCTACCCACTAAACTATTGCTGTTTTGCTTCATTTGCATATTCCTGGCATAATGTACTACCCACGTTTCCTTACCCTGG